>NW_026571541.1:17903700-17953700 GCF_026225935.1 Boleophthalmus pectinirostris
ACTCACAATGAACCCTGAACAGCAGAAGAGGGTTAGGTACATAAACTAACCCTAAAGCAAAGTTTGAACTTATTTAAGGCCCGCTCTTTGTCCACTGACCACCTTACTGAGACACACATGATTATCAAGAGTACTATATACTATTTCACTTTTCAGTTCTGTTACTAGTAAGTGCATCTAAAGCTTGCCATTATATTCTGTTTGAATGGTTGGCATTATTGGAAATACAACCTAATTATCTGACTGTTTTTACATTTACAAAAAAAAACAAACAAACTTAAATTTAACAGTTTGAATGAATAAACTTAAACTGGGATATGAGTCACATTTACAAAACATTCTACAGTACAGCAAAATAAACTGGCTTGGATAATTTTGTGATTTTGCTGTTTTATATCGATTGTGATGGCTTGAAAAGGAGATTCTGATTCTCAGTGGGACCTTCCTGTTTATATAAAGACAAAATCATACTGGTTAATGGTTAAGTCAGTCAATTAATATATCACAAAGGCTATTCACTTATTACTGTTGATTCTGAACTTCTCATAATATTTAGCTGTAGTTGTAGTAGTTTAGTTGAGAATTAGTGATGAAAAATCATCTCTGTTATATACTTAACAGCACAGTGCACAGTGTACAAAAACAGCCCATTGGGTAACTATGGATAAACACTCTATTCATAACAGTGTCCTAGCGGTGGACCACTTAAGAAACACAACCCTCTGAGGTCTTAAAGCATCCGGTCAGGGGAGGCCACTTTAATAGCGTTCCCACTGCTACAGGTTGGGCCGGCTTTACACTTCCGAAAGCTTGGAATTAGACACAGCAGAAAATGCCCTTTTTGGCACGCGATCAGCACTGTGTAAATAAAGTCTGTCAGTCCACTGGGCTCAATTAAGAGGGAGATGTGTGGGTTTGTGGGCCAGAGGAGAGAGGATTGGGACTGTGGGTCAAAGCAGGTGAGCAGAGGAAGCCAGTGGTATAATCCTCAAGTCTAAACAGGAAGTTCCAACAATGAAAGCTCTGTGCCAGGTGACAGTCGCTGCTTTATGACTCTGACCACATTCCACATTTTGTTTTTACTTTCAGAAGTCATTGAAATAATCCTTTGAGTTAATCATTATTCAGAACTACCTTATCCATGGTTTAGTACATTTAAGATCATTCTAGCCACAATTTCGACCTGATATAATCCAGGTTTAGATCTGGTGAGACTCAGAAAGACAAATATTATGTTAGGTGGTTTAAAAAGTTTGAGAACGATTAGACTACTGTAGATGCTGCAGATCCAGCTCTGCGAATACTGTAATGCATAAGTTTAAATTAATTTCAAGCTAAAAGTACAAGCCAATAGCAATGTTCAATATCCAAACTCTAATCTTTCCTAAGTTAAAATGGTAAAACCAGATGCTGCACAGTTGCATAAGGGGCTGGGCCATGTGCCAGTCTCAACATTGTTGAATGTCTTTCTCCACTCTTCACTCCCTTTCACACAAGCATCTGTCCAGTCTAACGAATGCTACAGCTGGACAAAGCTCAAAACTTATTTGTTTTTGTATTTTACAATATTTTAGACACACTGAGTAGACTGCAATGGAAGGATCATAATATGTTTGGGATCAGCACTAAGTTAACTGTATCATACTACAATTTATGTCCATACCCAGTGGTGGAACGTAAAAGTAGTGAAGTACTATACTTACATTACATTTTAAAGTCGATACAGAAAAGACTGAGGAGTTTTTTTTAACATGTTCATAATGTGAGCAAACAATAAATAAAGAAATAAAAACAGCTAGAAAAAAACAACTGATTAAATTGTTTAGCATAAATCTTTATCAAAATCACTATATTTGAACCTTTGTAAGATCTCACAATCTGTGCAAAATACTTACTAGGTACTTTAAAACTTTCACTTCTGTAGATTTTTTCATGTGATACTGTTGCTTACATAACAAAATTGAGTAATTCTTCCACTCCAGCATTGCCCATATCAAAAGCGACATGTCTGATCTAGTTCTACTTAGCTCAATCATTCATTACGTGTCCCTAATGATGAAGCTAGTTAACCATTACTTCCTGTCTTTACCTCCTGCACCTGATAACCTTTGGCAAACAGCTGAGATGAAAGCGCCACACGCATTTGTGTTGACATCAAACACTATCTGCAGAATCTGACTGGACATGCTTTGATAGTCAGACATTCACGACATTCACATCAGATAGAACTGTGAGGGTGATAATAGGGATCACATGAGGCCAGGAGAACACAGGCATTTTATATCCAAGATTAGGTTACCACACCAACAATAACGTCCCATTATAATCAGTTAGACAAGCTCGGAATAAAAAAAATAGTCCTTACTAAAATGTTGAGGTTGAAATCTAGTATAAACATGAATGGACCACAAAATTAACCACAAAAGTGTCAAAAATATCACTTATACTTATATTTGGGAGATTACACTAAATGTTTGTGTTAATCATATTTTTTCATTTATTCAGTTATGGTATTATTTTTAATACTTTCAGTTACTGAGAATATACGATTTTAAAATGTTACATATCTAGAGAGATGAACTGTGACATTAAAGGCACATTGTGTAACTTTTCTGGTGGAGAGCCCATCAAATGCTTTTCTCCATTGGGATGTTTTTGCTTTGGTTGGAATGTTTCACAGTATGGCATTAACCCTTTCTATCAGGTCAGGTCTGTGGAGAGGCAACCCTGCCCACAGTCAACATGCCTTTTCTAAGTATTTTTGAGCTGTAAAACCAAAAGTAATTGGATAAATCTAAGATAAATACGTTTAAAGTCATACTGTGGAACATTCCATGCAAAGTAAAGACATTTCCATAGAAAGAAAGTGACTAAACCCCAACCGAAAAGTTACATAGTGCATCTTTAACCACTTATTATTGTCTCCCACTTCTAATCACATAATTTCCCATACTTTACTAGAAGACAAGTACTGAATTTAGATACATGGGAATTTTTACTATTTCTGACATCAAACAAGTAAAATGTTTTGATTAAAATCTTGAAACCGGCTCCAAGGTTACATGATTTTATATATCTCAAATCCAACCAAACAAAAGCTTGCAGTGCCCACGTATTGGCAGCATAGTAGTAACCTCGCTATTATGCAGACAGTGAGAAAATAACAAGTTCACTGAGTTCACACATGATATCGCCTAATGAAATCCCGACAGGAGCTTAGGCTAAACTAAAGTACAACTCATGGGAGTAATTATAATGTGAAATCTGCAGTATAAGGGAACAGTATGGGGCCATGGAGACTGAGAATTTGGTATCTTTGCATAATGCTACTTAAATCATGTTTTAAAAAAAAGAAAAGCTACCAAAAGGAAAAATATGATTATAATTGTATATAGTGGTGTATTGACCTAACGGTGAATTTTAATGTGCTCATATTTAGAGACCATATTTCAGTTGTTCATGTTTCTATGAAATGTATTGCATGAAACTGTTTAAGAGATAAGACTAGTATTTACATGATTTGAATAGCTATAAAGTAGGGCTCTATAATCATTCAGTCTATTATTATTGTTAATATTAATGATATGCCTGGCTCTTTTTAATCGAGAGGTCCACAGCCAATCCTTTGTCAGTAAAAGAATGTGGTTTGGAGCAGAGTTCAGACTTCAGAGAAAGATTTATTTCTTTTTTTTTTTTTTCAAATGGAAAATATTAAAAGTCTGTCTTGTTTATGTTCAGAAAATCAATATTGAAAGCCATTTTATTAGTTTTTAAAAATAAAATATAAATCAAATTGAATTGTGATCAGTTAATATGATACATTATTTTGCCATATTCTACTAAAAATGATAAGTTATTACTAAATTAAGAAAAAGGACAAAACTATTTATCTGTGTTAATAATTTTTTGTGCTGAAAAAGGAAAAAAAAAACTGCCCAGTAAGGTATGATGTCCAGATTGTAATTATATTGTTTTCCACAGTAAATCTTATAGGAGCAGCACTTTCTGCTCTTAACGCTGAATCTGTGCCGATGTAATGCTCTTCTTCTTCACACTGGAGCAGCGGGTGGCCGGGTGCACCTGGCAGCGCCCCACGCCAACTGCTGATTGGCAAAGCCATGTGAGAGCGCAGAGGCAGCACAGTCTGTTCTGACCTGAGTTTGGACATCATAAACAAGCTCCCTCTTCTTCCCATGTGACAGCTCCTTTGACTCACACACTCAGAGCATGATGACACTACATACGGAAAATGATTCAATGTGTTTATTTTAGACACAGGAGCACACAAGAGCCATTAGTTAAACCTGTCACGATAATTACTATATCAACTTATTGTTCAATACTTGACAGATGGAACATTAAATTTGGGGGTCAGTATTTATCGTGGATTTAGAATACTTTTGGGGGATAATTCTGCTTTATGGTGTCAATATTATCATTTATCATCTTCTTTATTTACTTCAGCAATATATCGTACTTCAAAATTTGACAAGCCTGGTTATTGTTCATTATGTGATAGAAAAAAACATATTTTTGAAGCTCAGTAATTAGAACGATTGGAGCAGTTGTGAGGAATTGTTTCTTATTTTTACGTGCTTATATGGGGATTTTTCTGTAGTGCAATTATGATTAGATTTGCAAATGTCAAAAAACAACTCCAGGAGCATTAACATTTGAGAGCAGACTAAAATATGGACTGATTAACTAATACAGCAGTCCCATGCATTTCAGAAGATGTTTGTAGAAGTATAAACTACAGGTACAACAAGATATGACAATAAAAAAGACAGAATATATTGTTTTTTGCAATCTGAAAAATGTGCTAACTACAATTGCGATTTTTATATTTATAAAGTAGCCCTAATTTTTCACTATAAAATTTCCTTAGAAAAAGGTTATCTGGGATTATCCTGCTTTAGAGTTATTGCCTCAGTGACATCTAGTAGTTTTAATATTATAGCTAATTGTGATTTTTCTGTGGCGATCTCTCTTAAAAGTGTCAGTATATTTAGTTAATTGTGATGTGATGTTCATTTGTAAGATTTAGAGCGATATATGTCTATTGTGGAGATTGTGGAGCCCAATAGTGTCCATTAAGAGAGCAACAGGCTCTATTGCTTTTTGCCTTCAGGGCTATCTTGTCCACTGCACATGTGAGTATAAAGCAGAGCATTCTTATGCTGTCTTATGTAACGGACCCATCGTCTTTAACAGTGGCATGCAGGTCTCTACAGTGAAAAGGCTCACAGAGGAGGAGCAGTGTGCTTTAGACGAGCTCTGTGTTAGCTCCAGTGAAGGCTGAGACATGTGTGAGAGAGCCTTACAAATATCTGCCATGATACAATATGATTTGAGCTGTAGAAGAGTGAATAAATAACTTCTATGAGTCATTATAGATGAAAAAATAACTTTGAAGTTTCCATTTCTGCTTTTTGATTAAGGTTTTTCTTTTTCTTTCTCTTTTCTTCTTCTTCTACAGTGGCATAAATTAGTTTAAATTGTTTTATTATTTTTAATTTGTCTTATTAAAAACAAATAAAAATGGCTTTGAATTGTACTTTCCTGAAAATAAACAATACCTTATTCTTCCAAAGTCTGAACTCTGCTCCAAACCACAAACTTTAACTGACAGAGGTTTGTCTGTGGACCTCTCGATTAAAAAGAGCCAAGCATATCATTGACAATTAGAATGGACTGAATCTCGATTTTTATTAAAGTTTAAATTAAAAAAGCAACTTTCAAGGTCTTGCAATATCTATGACTCAAACTTGGCCATGAATTAAAACTCACCACCTGTGTGACTCTTACCCTTCATTACATCATACCGATTAACAATTAACCTCATATATTCCCCTGTCCAAATAATACATTAGCCTAGATGAGTAATGCCAAGCAAATAGCCTTCACAATAAAATTCAAAATTGTTGTTTGCCTTAATTACACTGAAAAACTCTGCCATTAAGCTAGAAATAACATTAAAGACAAATCAAGCCATTCAACAAATAAGTCAAATGAAAATGGACTTTTAAAATTACTTCCAAATACGAGATAAAAGAATAAAGTGTGTGATGTCTAACTGAGATTTTTTTGGTATACTTTCACATCAAAACTCTTATTATCTGTTATTTGATTATATACTGTATTTCCCACAGCAGAGAAGACTATTGAACTATTCATTAGCATCCCAAAAATACACTTTGAAGCCCATATCATTTAAAAGGTAAATACTGGCTCCTTAAAGGTTAAATATTGATTAAATACTGATTAAAGGTGCATTGTGTCTTTTTTGGTGGAAGGTAAATCAAATGCTTTTGTTCATGGAGATATTATTGCTTCATCTGAAAATTCATAATCAGAATCTATAGAAAACACATATATTACTCTTAATCTCCTTTGTTTTGTCTTAGTTCTTAACAGGGACAGTCCTTGTCAAATTTGACTATTAAATACAGTGTGATGCTTCATTGCGTGCGGCCCTACCATGCACAGTCTAAATTTGTTTATGCACGTGACCACACCAGGAGCTCTGTCAGAATCGCCCTTTGACCTCCCAGCTGTGGCCGCCGCTGTGCTCTCTATTCTGTCTCCTCATTTCTGGGAACAGGTTGAACTAAGCACCATGATCTAAAAGGTAAAAGAGCATTGATCATAATGCAGGGGAAAAACGCTGTGGCCCAAGAGGAGCAGGTGGACCACAGTGACAACAAAAACAACATCGGGACAAGCTGTTGACTCTGGCCAAGTGTTTTCTAATGTGATTTTATTACATAACCGAGCGGGCACATGGCAGCTCCGATGCATGTGGTGGCAGGAGAATAAACAAAACACAGAGTTCAATTCAAAGTCATATCTCTACTTTTGCCTTTACACAGTTTAAAACATCTGATAATATGCAAGTTTACTATTAACTGTAACTAAACCAAAGAGTCAAATCTGTCAGCTATGAAAACAAAATAAAATAAATAAATAAATAAATCAACTGAACAATATCTGGTGAGCTTAAGAGCACCATATAAGCTCAATATAAGTAAAAAAAATAAATAAATAAATCAGCTTCCTGTTACATGTCAGGAAGTTTCACCATTCAAAAGATAGTTGTTAAATTGTCAATTGCTATGGTAACAGTTCCACTTTTTCATCATTCTGAAGCCCATTGGAATTAACAAGTAACCAGTGTTTGACAGCTATTAGACAAAAAAGTCATTGGAGAGGAAGGTTAGACATTATTTAACATGCAACGTAAATAAATAAAAGGTACTTCATGCACTGCTTCAGCCTACTTGCTATATTTAAATTGGCTATTATCGATAAGACTTAATTAAATTTTGGCTAATTACTACTGTGGACAAATGGGCCAATACTAGAACAATACAGACATAGTGTTCTGTCTTTTCAATGTCAATATTTCTTTACAACAGTCTCCCTGACCATCTTACACCTATCTGATCTATATGGAAAAACCCAAAGGCGATGCATAGGTCAAAACATAAAAGCGTCTGCATTGAAAGGACATGCTTTATTTCTCCTTTGTGTGGGCCTACATTGATGTATTAGGAGAGGCTGAGTAGTAAGAGTAGCTTTAGTGCATGGGGGATTAAGAAGCGGTTATATAAGCTTTGACCTGCCAATGAAGGCCTACTGATCCTGGCACAGAGCGGTACAGCGGCTTAACACAGCAGCTTACCTTCACAATGACTCACCGTTCAACATTCAGATCATACACTAAATATATGTCACCTCAAATATCCCGTGAAAAAGGGGCAAAACGGGCAATACAATCTTCAATTCATGCAGCTGTTTACAATGACAATATAATAACTAGTGAATAGAAAAAATGTGTAAATACAAATTTCAACCTATGGAAACTTGTTATAACTTTGATATTTTTTGCGTTTTGTTTTTTTTTTCATTCGTGCCTTTGTTCACACTGGAAGCTGCCATGAGTACGTACGTATCCCTCTTTGATGACATAACAGCAGAGAATGCACGCACCAATTACAGTAGGTTTGCGCAGAGAATACACCGTGAATTATTATGCCCCATTTCATGTGCAAAGAAGTGGCTACAAGCACGAACACGTTTCTCTGTACAGCGCTTTTGGTGTTATGTGAGTGAAAGGATGTATTTGTGAATGGAACTCGCGATGCTGGTTGGATAAGCGGGAGCCAGTGGTGCGTGTCTTACCTTGGCTTGGTTAATGAGAAGCCCTACGAAAGTTGACACCAGCACGGAGCCGGACATGCTGCCTTTCCTCCGCATCTCCTGCTTGATGAAGGGGAAGGCGGTTGCGGGGGGGTCCTCCGGTACTGTCACGGTGTAGGTCTGTCGCATGGTCGGCATGCTGGTGGCGGAGCGGGCGACCGGGTACCGGCGAAAGCTTGGGCGCACAAAAAGACCGCTTCTCCAGGTTTACCGTCTTGAAAACGTTGATACAAGTGGCTCAAATCACAATAAGATAAGCTGTCATTCATTCACGTAGAGTTAGAGTTAGAGTTCTAAATCACGCCAATCAAAAAGACAGCAGAGACGTTCCCTTTAAAATCTCGTATGCGTAAAGCGTTAAGATCCAAAAAATTGTGCGCTCGTGAAAAGACGGACTGGTTGTCAAAAGACTAAGAGGTTACCGTTTTATTGCTAGAGTCCAGCCTATGGAGCAGGTCTGTACGCGGTGAGCACTCTGTCCCGCTGCACACGGCTGTCGCTCCGCCTCTTTTGGCTCATAGTCGACCTCAAACCGACGTCAGCGCCACCCCCAGCTCCAGCCGCGCGTTCCTGCGTCACAGCGGATCTTTCTCCGAGCTTCTGCCTCAATCTGAAGGACTATTACCAAGGAGACCATTTACTCATCCGTAACCTACCCAGCTATTAGGGGCTTTATATAAGTCACGGTATAATAGACATTACGATGCGCATGTGGGCCATGGGACGAGTTCCATTAACACAGAACAGCTAATAATAACCAAACCATACCATTATCTGATGGTGATGTTGCTGGTTACATAAGCCTGAACTGAAAGACGTGGCACTATAGGATAAAACCATGTACTAAATCAGGACTAGTACAGCACCAATCTAAGTATTTAAGATATTCCAAAGCTTCTAATTGTTTTAAACCAGAGCTAAAGCATGTAAAATGGCATAATAATTCTAGACACATGACTAGCTGAGAACTCCAGGACTACCAGAACTAACCGTAAATGGGATAAGGAGAAATAAGAATCCTGCATTTTGTTAAACCGATGACTAAGTTGTAAATCACTGAAATATTTTTGAACAGATGGGCCACCAGCATATCTTTCCTTCCGTTTAATATTTAGTATTTAGTTTAAAAATAAAATTTTCATGGGGTGTGAAACAAATGTCCTTAACGCCAATCTTATGACCCAGAGAGATGTGTACACAGCAAACAAGGAGTACATTCCTCCACCAGGCTGAGCACATCCAATCCATCTTTTGTACCGCACATTTTACACAACACAAGCCTACACTGAGTGCATATAGAGTCAATAGTATGGGAAAGTATAGCATTAGTCTCTTCAGTAAAGCGCCAAAGAACTGTAGCTCTGTAGATCCACCAAATCAATATTTTGTCGTATAACAGAGAATTTTCTAACTAAACTATGGAGAGTGACTGTATCTGAAAAGTAAAGTAAAAAAAAGAAATATCTCTTACACAAAACTGACTCTTGGGTTATAAGTGTTACCTTCTCAAAAACACACCTGAAGTTGTGTGTGAAAATAGCATAACATGGGCCCTTTAAATTATGATCATGGACATACTAACTTTTGGGACATCCTATCAACAACATGTTTTAATTATTTTTTCATTAGCATAAAATGATTTGACAAATACATATCTGGTAATGTAGATATTTAAAATGATTGTATGCTGCTTCCACTGTTGCATTTACAGTTAAGAGAAAAGGTCACATTTGGTCAACATTGTGGTCCCTGCATTTAATAGTGCCACAGTGCCTGTCTCGAAATGTGTTAACCAAACCTTCATATGCCCAAAGAGGAAGTGGGTGCCTGATGTGCCATCCAACTTGTGTATCATCACATGCCCTAAACTTCAACTAGAGCACAATAATGTATCCTATTTGCTCAAAGTTTTATAAAGACACTAAATAGTCATGACTGAAATACAAATTAAACATTTTAACTGGACACATTTCTACAATAGCCTCAATCAATAGCTGTAATAGAAGTTGTAAACTGTCTGTTCTTGTTAAAATCAGCACTGTGGACTGGTAAACTTCACTGACCCATAAACATTAGTGGCCCATTACAAGCCTTACAAAACCAGCCATTATTTATAACAGAGTGAGGTAAGCTTGTACTAGATTTTGTTTTTCATTTCTCTGTAAGCCCTCTGACCGGGGCACTGAGTCGGGGTGGCCAAAAATATTGTTGACTCAACATAAAGTCTAGACACGGGAAAAACTACTTGGGGCAGAATCGAGACCAAGCTGATGTGGGCACAGGCAGACGGGCATTACTGTGGCTTTAGTGTGAGGCGGCAGGGGCAGGAGATCCATGTCTGCAAAAATAAGTCCAACATGTAGGACAACATCTCTGTGGGCATAGAAGAGAATGGAAAAATACAGTATGGGTAAGGCAATAGCTGCTCCAAAATAAGAATTGGAAAAAGTGCTGTCATGATACAAAAATTTCAAACTCAATATCTAAACCAATTTCGATACCACAATGATGATGAAAACATTGTATTTTAGGCAACAGAATGGCATTTCCAATACAAAATAATAGCAGTTTGTAACCACTGGCCTCATATTAGTTCTAATATTAAAGATGATTCAGGAAAGGTCCACTTTGTATTTGCTCCCAGTAACAATTCTTGTGCAAATGAGTATCTAGTTTCAGTTCTAGTTTTAATATTGATTAATATTTGGGTATTGATTTTTGGACAACCCTAATAAGAAATAATATTTACTTAACCACATTATTTGTTATCTGCACAAACTCTTATAAGACATGTAGTAGGAGGTTGCACATTGTCACATAGTAAATTAATTAATTTATTCAACAGAAAACTATAAATAAATGTTTAGCTGACATCCTGATAATTAGAAGTTTATTGCTTTAGATTACATGGCATACATAACTGCAGATACCAGCCAAGGTTTTAACAGATGGTGAATTAACATTTTCTGTTTCAATTTACATAGAACCAAAGGCATTAAATAAGAAGTGGTTTATATGGGGAAATAGGAACTAGTCAATGCCTATAAGAATATAACTTGGTTACAAAATTAAATAGAATTTGCCTAGTACAAAAAAATATGGAAAACAAGTTGATACAGGCAGCCCCAGTCATCATGCCAGCAGCTTGTCTTACTAAGAAACATGGCACAAGATGAACTGAACCATGAGGCACTGGCAGCTGCTATTTTTGTGTTTACAGAGATTGTGTTTACTTTGCTCCACCAACGCCATTTCTCTGGACCTATTTCGACCTGAATGCTTGGTTTAAAGAGCAATACCAAACTGGACAGTGGGCACAACAGGATGTTAAAGGTAGCACTCATAAGTTATATAACATGTGTTGCCATGACAAATTTATTCACAACTTCCATGAAATCTCAACAGCGGAAAATTAGGACAACAACATTACAACATATTTAGGTCATGCATGTTTGTTGAAAAACTGTCAAATGTACATTTAAAAGTACAGGGTTGTCCAAACTCAATACCCTAATACTAGAATTTGGACAAAATGAGACAATTATTTTAAGTTTTGCAATGGTTTCATTATGTTAAAATAAAACTCAAATTAAAGTCTGACAAGCCTCCAACAGAGTAGTGCCTACAGTTAGCATCACACTCCCAGGGAATGTTGATGACTTCAGCTGCACATATTTTTATTTATTTATTTATAAGGGAAGCCCCTTGAGATGTAACATCTCGTTTGTGAGGGGGTCCGAAATACATTAACAAAAGCATTTACAGAAAAGAAAGAAAAAAACTAATCAAAGCAAAAGAGAAGACAAACACAACACACAAACAACATTCACACTATACAAAATCGGATCAAAAGATACACATACATCTCTCTGAATTTATCATCCCCACACCAATATTTGCTAATTATTAAAGGAAAAAGTAACTCTATATACATCAGAAAGTGCATCAAACAAAAAGGTATTTTTATTGAAAACAGAAGCAGGATGTTTGTAAGTGTCTGAATACTTACGCCTTAAACAGGTGGATTGATGTAATTGATCGGATTGAGGAAGGCAAGTTGCTCCATTCATAAGGGGATTTAAAGTTAAATGGTCTGCGTCCAATTTCTCTTTTTATAGTACATTATACAACATTAAATAATAGTTGCTCAGTGTGACATAAATTATGCTGATCTAAATGGAATCAGAAACTCTTTTAAATAAGGTGGGAACTTTGAGTCGAAACATTTAAACACACATTGTAAAAAGTGTCCTCTGGATGTAAGAGAGAGCCAGTTGAGTGATGAATATATTTGGCAGTGGTGTGGTCTATTGGGACTTCTTAGTAATCTATCAAAACTGTGAGTATCAAGAGGTGTTCCCTAGTAGCAGTAGTACTGTTAATGTATGAGTCATAGGTCAAAGTACAAACCCATATTGAAACAATATTGGAAATCTTTTCTATGTCCCTTACAAGGTTTATAATTTTATAAAAAGATAGATATAATTGAATAGATGTGAAAGTAATTCCCATTTTATATACTGACTTGTACAGGCAGCCTTTGTAACTGTCCATAGGTTACAAGACTATTTAGCTTAGATGACACTATTCAATGTTCATTTGTACTAGACTATTATACCACAGCCGTTATAAAAACTACATTTGAACAGAAACCGAATTTCCAATATAGTAACAGGAATGGTATAGACAAATAGCTGAATAAGCCCTGAGCCTTTTCCCCTGTTACCGTGTACAGTGTCCCGAGGGAAGGGGCAGTGGTCTAATTACAGAGGGTACAGCTGGGGATGAGCACTAAAACTGTGAGTCCCCTGATAACAAGTGTTGATTACTTTTGCGAGAATAACAGAGAAACTAAGTCATGCTGGAGCTTGCCATTCGCTGCTGACTCCATGAGATGCCCATTGCTGATTGTTTTGAAATTTAATCGTACTGCTATTGCTTCATTCACAGTATGCAGAAAAGGTTTAGGTCAGAGAGGATATGTTGCCATGATGCTGTGTTTCAGACAGATCCAGTGAAAGTTAGCTGCTACGATAAAACATTTTTAAGCATGATATATTGTTATATAATACTGCTAATATTGGAAATACTTTTAGCCATGGACTCAATAAAAAAATAAGGCAGAATAATCAAAGTTAACATTTTTAAATACAATATCATTAAAATGCCTGAGCTACAACAAATAAATAGCAGAATTAACATATAATTAGCCCTGGATGCTACTTTTTCATCCTTCTACAGCTCAAATCTTACCATATTATATAAAAAATATCAGAAACTTCCCCACTATTGTAACAAGAATGTGCACATGACAAAGATTTAACCTCAAAATATATTGTTTCAGCTTTCATATACTGACGTCGAAGTTGTAATTATCATGTCCTAATGAAAGGTATATTTTTCAACTACTCAATGTTTCAGCAAATTCAATAATGCATTAGTCCATCTATATGTTTCTAAATGCTAAAAAACTGCTGTTACACAGTTGTGGTTAGATACTGCACTGCTGCTTTATTATCGACTGGTGAAAGTAAACTGCCCACAGTCATAGGTACATTTCTTAGTGTGGTTGTCAAAAGTACAGATACCTACCAAAATATTAATTGACAATAAAGCTGGAACTAAAACTAGGTTCTGAATTTTGACTTTTTAATCAACTATAAGGTATTGAAATATAGAGTATTAACATTTCCTTACAGACAAAACTGAGTATGAAATTTTAGTATCAACACTATAGATTCATTCTATAGTGTATCCATACAAAGTGGAAGAAGAGGCCATACCTGCTCATCAAGGCCTGATCTCGTTAGATCTCAGAAGCTAAACAAGGCCGGGCCTGGTTAGTACTTGGATCCCATCCACTGGGAACACCAGGTGCCACAGTGGGGTGCCAGTGATAAAAAACTGTCATTGTGTCCTTAGGCAAGACACTTCACCCACATTGCCTAGTAAGAAAGTGGAGTGTGTGTGAGTGTTGGTGGTGGTCGGAGGGGCTGATGGCACCAATTTTCAGCCTCGTTACTGTCAGTCTGCCCCAGGGCAGCTGTTGCTACAATAGTAATTTGCCACCACTGAGTGTGGAGTAAATGAACAATAAACTGTAAAGTGCTTTGGGTGTTTTGAAAGGTGCTAAAAATGCAATAATTAATTAATTAATAATTAAGAGCCCCGCTTACCCCACTTAGGAAATAACAGCTGACTGGAGCTGGGATTAAACTGCTAATAGAACAGTTACAGTTTTAATTAATCTATCTTAATCTAATTTTCTACTCTACTCTACTGTAGACAAATTATAGAGATCATTCCAGATTACAGTGACAAGTGGACTGGACAGGACTGGAGAGAGAACATTAATGTTGCTTTATCATTATGTATTTTTGCATCTACAAGATCTACGTTATAATGTTGTTTCTTGATCACAAACATACCTGGAGTTGTGTTTTGTTTCATTCACACATGTTTAACTCACAAACTCTGCATAAAAACTAAACAGAAAAAAATGTTCCATGTGATAAAAACTTAATCTTCACTAGAATCATTTGGATCTTTTCAGCCCTGGAATTGCCGATATCTACTGAACTAAAGATAAAAAGTCACAGTAAAATTGAAAACTACCAGTACATGACAAAACAAGGTGGAACAGGCCATTGTGAGTTTTGGAGATGCAAAATGATTAATAAACCAGAACTATTCAAACATGTGTGAATGAAACAAAACACAACTCCAGGTATGTCTTTAAGGAGGTAACAGCATTAAAAATATGGCTGAAAAGAAAGAGTTTATTTTGCACAATATTTAATGTAATGTAGATTACTGCATAAACTATATACATTTTAATGCATGAGCTAAAGGATTTTTTCTGCTCAACTAAACTAAATAAACATGCTGCAAACATACGCTGAAGTCATATGTTGTTTGTCTAACCTTTCACACATAACCAGTGTTAAATAGAAAGTCATCAATTATACATTGAAGATACTGTATAATACATCATGTGAAAGTACTTTTAACTTTAAGATCTATAATTATATTTATCTTACAACACTCAGAGCAGCTTTTTATCCAGAGATGAATAATTCAAAACAGTGATGTGGAGTAGTAAGTATGAGGAGTTGGTAAGATTGCACAGTCAACTACTATATGAGGCATTCAAGTAGTTTTGTAAAATTTATCCTAAAGAGATATGTACAAGTTTACCAGTAATGGCTAAAATGTGAAGACAGCATGTGGGTCTGATTGTTTTTACAATACAGACATGTACGAAAACAAAATTTACAGATTTATGAGAAAAAGTTGGGTACTTCAGCTTTAAGCCGACCTCAGCACAGGAAGAGCATAGTTACATAAATCTAACAAAACAATATGCAACACGGCTGTAAAAATATTGATATTATTATACTAAGAAATTGTAATAAATGCTATGAATGCATTAAATCTGGTATAATCTGCTGTTGCCTGCATTTTCGCCCCTGCACTGCTCATGTAAGATGTTTCAGGCCTAATCCCAGAGGAAGTGGGTCACTGTGGCTCTGACCTGGTCATTAAAACTGGACACTCTCATAACACTCGAGCTGCCTGAGAGTACGAGACGGAGATCTGATGCGAAAACAACCTCGGCTTACAACAGGTCAAGTGTGAGGCCTCAAAACTTACTGTCAAATCTGTGTGACTACTATGTCTCTATGCAGATCAAGGACATGCAAGAAGTATATAGTAGAAAATACCATTCATTCATGTCAACAACTATTCACATTCACTCAAAAGGACTTACTTAAAGTGGTACTATGTATGTCCCCTGGTTGTCTCATAAAATGTTATTGCTTTGTCTGGAAAGTTCACAATATGCTATACATCTTTTATTTATTCAATTACACTAATTTTATTGCCATAAAATACTCGATTTGAGAATTTCAAGAGAAGGTTTGGGGGCCTCCACCTAAAAACTGCCCTGCAAAAGAAAAATGCAGTAACTGCGTATTTTGGCAAAATAGTGCTAAAACCAAACAACACTTTCTTAACACCTGCTTTATTTGATGACAAAGTTTTATGACTCAACTCTATCTCGTTTTTGAGAAATCTTGATGTGCAATTTGCTGTAAGTACAGGGATTCAAAGAAAATTTGCAGTAACTGCAACAACGAATGTTGTAACTGACTAATTCAAACACAGATGCTGCACTTCTCTGTTGTTTTACGGGACAATTTCACACAGCGTACAGATACTGCAACATGCTTGTTTTTTGTCTAATTCAGAAATGGGACAAAATACAGACTTGAAACTTTCACATCTTCTTATTCAACACAAACTGAAATACTGAAACTGAAATAATGTTTTTTAGTAGTAAAAGATCTCCCCAAATACGTTGTCGCAGACCAGCTGTACAATGACGTCAAAGGTATAATCAGCGGTAATGGTTGTGATGAATAAATATTAACACATCTTATGATAACACATAAACATACTATAATTAGTATACCTCTGACATCCGCAAGAGGGACAACATCAAAACTGTAAAGCCATTTTTCTCACTATAACTGTCGGCTTCCATTGTAGGGCAGCATAATGCCTCTACACAACTGAGATATAGATTCACCTAAAGATGCATGTAAAAAAAAAACAATAAAGGTACTAATTTATATAATATAATTCATTATAAGTTAGATTTTAGGGAAAATATATCTCTCTTTCATTTTATGTTAGGTCTACAGAAAGAAAGTTATTTATTGAGGATTAATTCTGAAGTTGCCAACTTTTTTGGCAAAGAAAATTAAATTAAAAATCTCCTTGGGCCTTGAAATTGTTTTCATGAAACAGTTCATCCTACGGTGAAATTGAACCAGACACCAGTGACACAGTGAAGTTGTGTATTATGTAGTATTTTTACACATTACAAAGAAGAGTATTTCAACTTTTCCGGGAATCCTGACCTCTTTACTTTGAGCAACAGTGCCCCCCTTTGGCCAAAGTCGATAGTGTGCTTTCTTCACTTCACTGTAAAGCAAGCATGCCTCTGGTATTGCACCCTTTAGATAGGTCTGTGCAAATAATCTGATTTAAACTGAAAATGTAATAAATTACAAAAATACATATTACATATTATTGCCTCCTGTTCAGAATGATCTCTCTTTTGTGTGCTCTTTCTGGTACTCAAAACACATTTAAATACACTTTTCTAATCTGCATTAAAATTAAATTAAATTTCACAGTAAAGAAGCAATTACTTGAGATATAAGCCAAAAGTATTGATCATATTTTTGCCTCAATTTCCCTACCTTTGAAGCAGCATGACTAAAAAGCAGAAGTGTGTGTGTCAGTTTCTTACCGTTGACGATGTGTCCCGGGATGGCGACTCGGAGCGGCCATTACTGCTGCTGGGTTCCCATGGCGACGAGGTGCTTAGTGCTCTGCTGCTGCTGCTGCTGAGGATCTCCTGAGTAGAGCTGCGGGACAGGCCTGCGTACCCCGACCGAGAACCATAGGAGTCGGACACATCACTATTTCGGGTGCGGTAGCTCCGGAGGACGGATGAGGTTGGGGTGGAGGAGGAAGAAGAGGAAGAGGAGGGGTCGCTGATGCCCAGAGAGGCGAGGTCTCGACTTAGATCACTTTGGGACACTGACTTACGCCTGAGCGAGATGCTGGAGGCCGCTGGTGAAGAGGAGAGGTAGTTTGAGTGGGCCGAGGACGAAGTGTAGGAGCTGTAGGAGGAGTAGCCCGCCCCCCCACTCAACCCTGACCCGGCATAACTTTTCACGGGGGTCCGACTGAGACTCTCGCTGCGTCTACTCCCGATACTGCTGGTCCCGAGGATGTCACTGCGCGGGACAGTCCGGCCTCGGTCTCGCTCGGGGTCCGAGGAGGAGCTGTAGTTTCGGGAGCGGGCGGCCGAGCTCAGGTAGCTGGAAGAGGAGTATCCGGAAGAGGAGGAAGAAGATGAAGAGGGGGACTTGTAGGTGGAGAGCCTGTCCCGGTCGCTATAGGAACTAAGGCCGGTGCCCAGGGAGGAGGTGTATGAACTGTAGTGGGAGGTGTAGGAGGAGGGGCCGGGGTATCGTTTGGCGGTGGACGAGACGCGGGACATGCTGCTGCTGGTACGGGACAAGAGCGCCGCTGGAAGACCGCATTGACTGCAAACACAGCAAAGAGACTGTACATCAGCAACTACCAACACAGCAACAATGGAGGAGGCATATTACTGCTCCACTGAACACAAAAGGACTGGGGATCTCATAGAAATAGTAACAGGAAGACAAATAGCAGGTTAAAAAAGACCTTAGTCAACATTACTGCATGCGTGCAAAGTCAAAAAGGTCAAAAACTCCTACACATAACCCCTATTAAATAAAGTAAAGAGAATAACCTAATGAGTTTATAATGACTAACTTGTACACATAAAATAGTTGACAATTAAAGGTCCATTATGTGACTTTTCTCTTTGGAGGGTCTGTCACCTGCTTGTTCCCCTGGTGATGCTTTGTCTGAGATGTTCCACAGTATAGCTTGAAACTTTTATCCATGCAGACAAGCAGGTGACACCACTAAGCCAAACTGCAGGTCAGGGCTGTGGAGAGGCAAGCTCGTTCACAGTAAGAGGCATTTATTAGCAAGAAATCATCTGTAATTGAGAAAGAGATGTCATACTGTGTCATAGCATTCCAGGCAAAGCAATAACACAATTTAGCTGACCTACCACTAGAAAAGTTACATAGTGCACCCTAAGATTTAGAGATAACATGTAAAAGGCTTTTTTATTAAACTAACTTTAGGTATGTTGTCAATTAGTTACTGCCAAATTGACTTACTTCAGAATAATTGCAACCTTATTTGGTTTCGGCATGTGGTCACTAAAGACTATAATGAAGTATTCAGTTCTCCAGGCCTTCCATAGTACTCCCACTGCTGTTGTATAATCCCATATTTAACAGCAGAGTGTGCCCACAGAGAGCGTCCCAGGTTGAGAGGGCTCTTGTTCACGAGCGCAGCACCGTTTGAATAAATAAAAGTATCTGGTGTTGTGGATGCGTGTTGAGTTCAGTTTGGGAGCTCTGGTTTCTCCCCTCTCTTCTCTCTCTCGCTCTTTCTCTCTCCTCTCTGTCTCCTCTATCCTCTCTCTCTCTCTTTCTCCTCTATTTCCTCCATCTCCTCTCTCTCTTCTGACTCTCTGTGTGCTTTCCCTGCACTGACTTCTCCTCTGCTGCTCTAGATCGCTTTCTCTCTCTCCCTCAGTGACCAGAGCATGATCAATTATTCAGAATATGGATGTGGAGTAGGCACACGCTGCCTGCTGGAGACATGCCACAGCACAGCGCTGCCCAAAACACCAGGGCCTAGTGGACCAGTGCTGAACCAGCGGCTACGCCGAGACTTTAATGTTAAATCAATAGTTCATTCTACACTTCCTCCGCAGCACAGCTCACATATGTGAAAATCAGTCTCTTCAGCTCCAAGTGTAAAGTATCAAATTAGTTCAATCGCTTTGTAAGAATATTGTGTTATTATTAGTTTATATTTGTCACATTTTTCAATTATTTAGTACTTTTAGTGGTATCAGAGTTTGCAATAGTAGCAGTAGTGATTTCCCTTGTGGATCAATAAAGTTTGTCTGCAGTGAAAGTTGCTTTTAATGAAGATAATTTGATTCTAACTGTAAGGCGTGTTTATTTATTTAGTCTAAATGTTTAACCTCCCACCCTTTCAAGTATTAAAGTAACAATGATGCTAACAGTCATACAACAATAGTTTGTTCCAAAACGAATATCTGAACATTCAGTATATGCTAACAACATACAAATTGCAATGCTTTTTTCCAGTTTCTATTCTTTTACTTTTAATACTTTTTATACCACAGCATCCACCAAACTTCTTTCACTGCTTTATAATCCATCTTTACTTTCGCTTGTGTTTGAGCAGTATAGTAACTCCCCGTAAGTGTAGCCGTGGGAGGATCCTCTCTGAGCTGATAGGACAAATGTAAACTATAGATTTCACTAGAGGAGTGATCTCTGGGGAAACGACGCCGTACACAGTCATGCCCCGCACTTTCCTTCTCTTGGGCTACTCTGCATTTTCTTCCTCCCCTGAGTCTGTTTCCGCCGCTGCCATGGAAACGCTGCATTTGTTTCTGTGCTACCGACGCATAGAGAGACCAAAAAGCTGCAGCGACGGAGAGTCAGATATCCGCAGCCAATTTACACTGTATGCAAGAGGCTGACAACTGCTAAGAAGGGTTGCCAGAAGTATTGAAAATCAGATACTTACAGAAATGAACCTTTTCTCAATAGCGTTAGAATGATCTTGAGCTGTATCAGAACAAATATAAGGCCACATCGACTAGTATACACCCATGGACCACTATGGAATCTACACAGATGACTGAGGGATTACACAGATATAAAATATATCCAGATGGTAACAAAGACTATTATTTAATCTTGAAAATCACATTCTATTGTCTAAAGAAGGAGTGTTTTTAATTATCATTGTGGTATTATGATATGAACCCGTCTTCTTGAGTATTGAGTCTATTCTTTAGTATTGAAATCGAGTTTGAAATTTTAGTATTGTGACAACACTACTGTTAAGACAAAGAGAAAAGTGCTGTCTGATGATGTCTATATAGTTAAAATCAGCCTGGGACTGAATGAGGAAGTTATGAATTAGGAGTTAAGTGGATGGGAGGGCTGCACTGCTGAGGGGGAGTATGTTTTAGCAGTTAATGCCGAGCATGGCTTGGCAATGAGCAAGACGAGATGAGGTTTCAGTTTCTGGGCAGGGTTCAGACAAACAACACTTAAACCAGAGAATGACAGCTCAAAGTGGTACATATCAAGAGTACATACGTAATGTCTTATTGCTAACATATGAGTGCCTGGACATCATAATATTTTTATTGTAAATGTGGAAAATTATTCCATCTCCAAGGCTCTATGTCTTTTGATTTGAGCTATTCACATACAGTATGTTATACTGGAACCATATAATAAAAATGCTAATAAAAGTTGCCAAAGTATCATCATTGACAGTTTTAACTCAGTTAAAGAGCACTATGAAACTTTTCTGGTGGAGGGTCTGCCACCTGCTTGTCTTCATGGATCCACCGCATAGCCTTAAACTTGTCTATCTCCATGAAGAGAAGCAGGTGGCACTACCAGGCCAAGTCAGCTCTATGGAGAGGTGACCCATTCACAGTGAGAATGCATGTTTTTGTTAAATTTTTTCATCAGGTAATTTTGAGCAATGAACACCTCTAATTGAATAAATGCAACATGGGTACAATTAATGCCATACTGCGGCACATTTCTGGTCTCCATGGAGATGTTATTGCCCCACGACAAAAGTTACACAGTGAACCTTTAAACTTATAAAAACTTATCTGGGTCACTGTGATCTGACTATTATCACTCTCCACACTGTGCTAATGATGAAATGACATTACACGTTTTCACATTGACACAACAGTTTATGTAATTATGAGCAATAGAATATGAGCAATGGAATTAAGCAGTTACAACTCCCTCGAAAGTCCCTGTAAATTAGTTTTAGTTAAATAAAACTGTTCTGATGAAGCATTTTCAGGTCCATTGGCTGTGCTGGGTTTAACTGGTCCAACAGAAGCTAAATATACTCTGAAATGTGAGAGAGGACTGTACTGATGTGAGAGCCACACTGACGCCTCAGCTCCAGAGTTTAGTCCACAGTCAGACCCTCACTCTGTTGAACCAAACGTTTTAAAGTCTTTTACTGTGACAATTTTTGTGTTTTTGGTAATAACCTTGTATATAATGTACTTTCTGTAAGTGTTCCAAGCATTGCATTAAACAGAGCTACTTAGGCCAATTTTCTTCAACTAGAGTAAAGTTGATGTAACTTTTCTGAATGAGGGTCCGTCATCTGCTTTACTTGTAGTTTTCTATGTATCATGTTACCTGTATATCTTTTATTTCTGTTTTTCTTGACTCCTATGTGAAGCCCTTTGGTCAGCTCAAGTTGTTTTAAATGTGCTATATAAATAAATTTGAATTTAATTTAATTACCTCCAGGATATGTTAATGTTTTGCCTGGAATATTACACAGTAAGGCTTTAAATTTATCTTGCTACATGGAATCAAGCAAAAGACACCACCAGACCAAGGTACAAGTCAGATCTGTGGAGACTCGAGGTAAAACTAGATTCGCTTGGTATATTTTTAGTAATATAACACCTGTAATTGAATAAATGCCAGATACATTTAATGCCATACTGTGGAACATACTGTGCCCCTTTAAGATTATACAACTTCAGACCTTATTTGACATATGTTTTACCAGTGAGCACAAAGAGTTTTCTCAAGGACTGGTTTTGTATCTGAGTGAGGTCATTTGTCTCATAGAAGCTTTTACAGACCAAGTGATGTCAAGTGGTATCAAGTAAATAATAATGCAATGCATTAATGGTTGTCACAACAACACAATTTGAAATGCTTAAGAAAACACTGATATAAATTATAATATTGAAGTTAATTTATGCTACTGACCAAAAACCCTTAAGTAGAACTGTCCTAAAAAAAACTAGAAAAACACTCAGAGAGCGCAGACCTCCGCCAAGGACTACCCCCATTTTTTATATAAATTGCGATAAAATCAGTCTTCTGGATCAGATCCGGATCAGCCTTTGGAATATGAAAGAGGATCCCATTGTCCATCCCTGAGTCAAATTTCATGGGGTTTGGACAATAATTAACCGAGATATTGAGAAACAAAATTTTTGGCCCCATTTACCACAATGTTAACTAAAATTTCAAAGTGATCCAGAATCCAGGATTTCTTCCGGATCACCCCCAAAATCAAATCATTTCTTCCTTTTCACATTTCCAACAAATCCTGAAAATGTCATCAAAATCGGTCCATAACTTTTTGAGTTATGTTGCTAACAGACAAACAAACAAACAAACAAACAAACAGACAAACGCCGGCAAAAACATAACCTCCTTGGCGGAGGTAAAAATAACAAAAGGTTCACCAGTACTAAGAAAAAGTCACCACAATAAATACAACCCCCAAAAATGATTGTTCCATCTGACATATATTGAAAAATAAGTTGATTTTGTAATTATCATGACAAGCCTAGGAGTAGTACAGCATAGGTAGGTACATAAGCCAATCGAGGGGGAGCAGCCAGTGAGAATGTGTCATTACTCCAGTGTGTTGGTGAGTCAGAGCATGCAGCAGCAGTGGCCTCACGCTGCAGAGGGTGTATGACCAATGTCTCATTTATGTCTAATCACCAGATCAATCACACACATTATTACACACAGTGACAAAGAGTATGAATGAGTCTCAATAATTTTTTCCAATTTACATTTGGGAAACAATGGAATAGTTAAACCTGGGTTTATTTATTTATTTATTTAGTTTAGACTACATTATTGGTTATTATCTGCCAGTTTCACTTTATAGAAACCGTCTGACCTCGCAGCATTAGAATTTGTTCGCTCGATGGTAGGCAGGTACTTTTTTCATTTAACCAGTTGCTGCTATTGTAATGCACTGCTAACAGGGCTAACTGGTATATTAAGCTTTTCCCAAATCCTGTAGGAAGAAGGGCAATAACGTCTTTCTCCTTGATAAAATTCACCAAACATCCTCGATCTCGGGAATTATTGCCAACACAGAATGTATGATTAGCTGATTAGCTGGTGCCAGGACTTGCACTTTTGGGGTTTTTGAGAACCGTCTAGTGTATTCCAATTCCAGACCTAGTCGCTGGAGAGAAATGAAATTGAATAGAGGCACTAGGTGGCGCCAGCCTGGCTAGGTTATTATTGCTTTTGTCCATGTGTAGTTCTTTACACATCAGGTCAGTCCTGCTTTAATCACAGTTTAGTCATGTTTATATTTTAACTTAAAGGTGCACTTCATACCTTTTTCTGGTGGAGAACATGCCACCTGCTTGGTTCTATTGAGATGTTACTGTTTTGGCAAAAATGTTCCACAGTATGAAAAACGTATGACAAAAATTTTTGCTCTACCAGGTCAAGTGATAAGTCAGGTTCAAACAATAAAAACATCTGAAATTAAATTAATGCTAGATAGACAAGAGTAATGCCTTACTGTGGAACACGGCAAAGCAATACCATCTCCACTGAGTCAAGCAGGTGGCCAGAAAAGGTACACAATGCATCTTTAAAACTGATTTAAACCTGATGGTACAGCTAGGGGTGGGTCAGCTCTCTACTGCACATCTACATCCATCTATAATGCCTTAAGGAACTAGCTTTTGAGTATTTAATTGGTTCTATTATTGCCATACAGTCTTCATTTTTACACAGCAGAGATGCAGGGGCTCTGACGCACAGCATCAGCAAACCCAGTTTAATCATTCTGGTGAGTCACTGGGAGCTAAAAAAGAAAACTACAAGTAAGAATGTTGGCTTATATTAACATGTCATTGTATGGTTATTATTAGGAGTTGAATATTGTTCAAATAATTTTTATGTGTTTGGGGTTTTGTTTTCCGAAAGTTAGTACAAAGTTAGTACTAAGAAAGGCATTTTGGAATGTTCTGGCTACAACAGATTTTCTAACTATTGTATACTTTTTGTGGATAAAACTAAACAGATTACAACCGACTTCTTTGATTTCCCTGATTATTATTATTTTTTTTACATTTTATTTATACAAACCTCTGTCTTTTTATTATTAGTGGGGCTATATGTAATTTGACCAAATTTGAAAATCTACTGAAAATGTGCACAAAAATACAATAAATAAGTAAAAATGTGTGTGTTTAATTGACTTTACCTGCTGTATTTGTAATGACTTGTCAATCCCCACCCACAGAAAAGGCTTTGGGGCAGCTCATCCTATAGTTGCTACCCCGGTATACACAGGTGCAGACTTAGTGAGACAGATCAGTCCTGAAAGACAAGAACAAGAAATTAACAAAACTACTCAAACAGGTGGCATTCTGCAACCAGCCAACTATTCCAAGTCTATTTCAGTTCGCTCCGCCAATCGCTATAGAAACCCCACATTAGCTATTATAAAGATAGCACCAACCCCCCTATTTAGCCCAGTGTGGTGTCGGTATGTTAAAACTTTAAAATACAAACTTGCAGGAGAGGAGGATGGCATTAAAAATCTATAACTGGAAAGAAAATTAAAAAGTAGTCATCAACAGGTTGCAGAAATATAGTTTTACTTTTGCATTTGTTTTGCATATTGTCACATCACAACTAGGCCCTATATTTATTCAACCAAACTAGCACCAAACTGTTGCCATGCTAAACTCAAACTCTAGAAAAAAATCAGAAATCCATTGTTTATTCTTCAATGCACACTCCTGACTAGGGCTGCAAGATATAATGCAACTGACTCAAAAGCACAGTTATAATGGGCACAAAGTTACATAGCAAAGACTGCAATAATTTCCTCTACAAACAAAACAAAATAGTGTGTCTAGTCAAATCTAAAACCTGCTAACACTGTAGCTTAGACCTCTACAAACATGTTCTGAAATGCATGGTATTCTTGTATTAGTTTAGCAATTCAGTTTCAGGCTTCTCTTAAATGTTAATGCTCCTGGACGTGTTTAAAATGTAGACTTTAAACAGAATGTTATTATTAAAAGATAAACTGCACATCTAATCGCAATTCTTGTCAGAAAAATCGCAAGTAGATAATTTTCCAAAATCGTTAAGCCCTCCTCCCGACCCCTTGAACAGCCACACTGACAGGCGGGTACCTATGGCGAGAAAGGGTTAGTAGTGGTTATTGGTTTTGTCTGGAGGCTCACCCTTGTTGCGCGGAGCGGCAGTGGGCAGGAGAAGCGATGGGGTGCTACTTGGGAGTGTGAGACTCGTGTAGTATGAGCAGAGCCACGCAGAATGCCACCGGATCAAGTTACAGGGCTGTTAAATATAGCAGCCGCCTATGACCTCCACAGGTCACTCAACACTCGGTGCATTCCAATTTGTTCTTAAAGGACAAGCAACAGGACAGTGCATCCTGACCACATACTGTGTAAAGAATTGGACTAAGGGAGTGTGACGTCACCCATAGTGTTCAGCTCCAGTCAGATGAAGCTCATCAAGGTTGCCAGTTATAGGGGTGAATTTGGAGCAGAGTTGCATACTAGGAATAGGAACTGATTTGCGGACAAAAAAGCAAAATAAAAACACCAGGATCATGTAGAAAGGGCTAATACAAACATTTTAAAACCAAAATGAGGAGCCTGGCAGCAGCAGTTAGGGAGAGAAGGGCGATGTTTTTTTCATTACAAAGTGAATTGGAGCAGGAGTCGATGATCACTTCGTATTTGGAATGCAGTGGCTTGCAGAATATTTATGTGTGGTCCCTGGGTAACTGGTGGTACATAGTATGGTCCAGTTCAATACATGGTGCTGTTATAGTCTTTGGTTCAGACCTGGAAGTCCTAGTTTAACTCTGGGTGCACATAGGTCAAGATTTAAATTTAAACTCTGATGTAGGTGATTTGGTCCTGCAAAAAGACCTGGTGCAGTTCAGAGTTTAATCCCAGTTATTCCCTATTTTTATGTGCAACTGTGAATGCATCTGAAAACAAGTTCAAGTTCAGACAACATTTAGACTTAAAGGGATAGTTCGGGATTTTTGACATGAATCTGTATGGCATCCCAGTGAACAGTGTCGTGCATCCACACTGACTGGTTTGGTTTCCACATTGAAGCCAAAGACAAGAAGCCAAAGTTTCCTCAGCGCAAAGTCCGTGATAGGAAAACGGTGAAATGTGCATGGAGATTCAGCCAGATTTTTGTTGTTACAGCCTGGATAATCAAGAGTTCGCACCATTTCTTAGGTATATTCATATGTATCTTGTACAAGCTTATACACTTATCGCTCTAGCTCTCACATTAGCTCTCTCACGTCGCAGCGGTCTGCGCATGTAAACACTGCCGAACAACTGAACAAAGTGGATTCGTGCGCGGCTGTCACCTGGCGGCAGCGCGCAGTGATACAAACGGAAAGAAAATAGTGCCAAGCGATAATGAGGTCTGACTTTTTAGGCGACGATGGTTTTGTGATGCAAATGTATCACTCTTTTGAACACATATTGTTTTGAGAAGAAAAACGCTTTATTATACAGTCCCCAGCCAACTTGCCCGACTACTTTCGTCAGCACCGAAAACGGCCAGTATCTCGGTTCACCAGACGCTGTCGGAGGTAAGTCAGTGTTGATGCACGACACTGCTCACGGGGATGCGATACAGATTTATGTCAAAAATCCTGAACTATCCCTTTAACTTAGCCCACCTTGACCTTGATGTAGACTTGGATTGGTCTTGTTCAAGTTTTGGGCTAGTCCTGGTACAGCCTAGCTTTAATTCCAGGTTTAGTAGCAGTTCAGTCCCAATTTAGATGTGTAGTGCGAGTGTGAACACACCCTTAGATTGTTGTTAATTCTGAAATGTTAAAGGTCTAGTCCTTGTTCAGTCCTGAGTGCTTTTAAGTCACTTTAATCCTTTTATATTTAGTTATATCTCTTGGGCTTGTCTTAAATCCAGTTAAGTAGTGATTAGTGTAGGTAGATGAGTTATAAATTTGACTACTTGCCTTAACTGCCTGATAGATAACTTTGTACAAGGCCTATGAGGCTATTGTTGTTGGTGAGTCTGGGCTGTAAACAAATAGGCCTGTCACGACAATTACTATATCGACATATTGTTCAATATGAAAGATGGAACAACATATTTTGGGTATGTATTGTGTGTACAAAGAGGGGAGATTTAGGGTATTTTTGTTTTAATACAATAACATTTGAGCTGTAAAAGGTTAAATAAATCACTTACTTAACCTTCCCTGGCTAATTATTAGTTAATTCAGTTATTTATTTGTTGCAGCTCATGCCTTTTAATGATACTCTCTATATTGAAAATGTCTTATCATGACAGGCCTAAGACAATATTTTATTGATTTGAATAGTACATTTTATTATTATTATTATTATTATTATTTTTATTATTACATTACCTTTTCTTCAAGCCATGTGATCATCACTATTCACTGAGCTCTTGGTAGACTAACTAAGTAATTAATGAGATTACTTTTCACTTTTTAGGTGGTGCTAGGTGTAAAAAGTTTGAGAATTACTGCATGAGAGCTTTGCGAGGCCACTGGTAAACGTGGAGCTGCAGCAGATTGGCTTCCATCAGAAATTTAAAAGTAAATGAAATAAATAGGGCACAAGCTTAAAGAGCATGACTCATTCACAGGCTTCTCAAGTGTTAACAACCAACAGCTTCTATGTATGTCCACCATGTTTAGTACCATCCAGGTTCAGAGAGGTGGGATCTGGCTCTTGGTTAAAGCTTGAGAATGAGATCAGAAGTAAATACAAGAGTGACTGCCACGTTTTAGAGCTAAAATTGTTTGTGGGTTAAAGGTGTAAAAGAGTGGGCAGTATATGTTCTTGCACCTGTTTGTGAAATAAAAATTCACAAATTAAAACTGTTTGATTTTGTATATTTTCTTTTTTTGCAGATTGATTTATGTGGTTGCAAATAATAGTGGTGAGAGATCTGTTTTTTTGGACAATATGCAAAATTAGAATACTGCATATAGTGCATAGAGTCAATAATTAAAACAATTAAAGATGAAGTCAAAAAGAGACAGAAATGTGTAGTGTGAGATACAGTGATATTTCTGCCATTTTGTGGTTCATTTTGTGGTCCAACTATGTTTTGTGCTAGATTTCAACCTCAACAAAGATACAGGCACATTTTAGCACAGCTGCACTGAAAAAAATATGATCTGAATATTGTTATTGAGATAATGCAAAAAAAAAAGAAGTCATTAATCAAATCATTATGATACAGAGTAGTAATACACCAACATAAGGTTACATTTCAATATGACGGTGATGGATCCACTCTCCAGGTGCAATATTGTGAAATAGGAAAAGACTGGGGACTCATTTTCATCTCGGGCTTGATCTGAATTATATTAGCTGGAGCGTTGTGCACATTTAGGTTGACATTTTGCAATTCCATATTCATTCAAGTGAAACTTTTATATCGTAATACATTTTTCCAATATTCTTGCACATAATTACCTGTAATCAAATATAGATATTCATCAAACCTAAAGAGCACATCTCATACAGCATGTAATCTCACCAGTTATTACACAGGTAAAAAGCACAATAACTGACCATGAAACTGCTGACCCAATACACCCACATGACCCCTTGACTTGAACTGCCCCAAAGGTCAAAGATGAACATTCAAAAACACAGAGTGACTGACATGTGAGGACTAAAATAAATTGAGGTTTCCAGAATCAATAAGCACACCATTGATGTTATAAAGGGTAAATAACCATAAATATTGATGTACTGGAACGGCTATTAATATTGATTATGCATTACTAGCACATTACAACGTCACAGCAGGGACATCGTTGACGTACAGTGTGTCAGTGAGAGGCAGTGGAAAAAAGCGGTAGTCTGTAGTGGACACAGAGATACAGAGAGGTATAGCGTTACACGAGATAGACCAGAGACGACACTTCTGCTACTAGAGATACAGTCAAGTACCAGCGGTCTTTTCACTCGCTATACCAAATATGACTGCACATCTTTAACGAAATGATCGATAGGATAGATTTATGTAACGTTAATGCACACGTGAACCGCAGGACATGGCTGGAGTGCAGAGAAGATAGGACGGGAGAGGGGCGGGGATCCAAAAGCAGCATTGTACCAAACTTGCACTCATCCTACCGTCGGTTAAACATTATCTTTGAAGCATTGGGGTAAATCACAACTGTCATCAGGTTATTTGGTTTCAAAACACTTAAAATGCCCATAAAGATGACATCCTCACAGGCTAAAAGCATCTGTGTACCAGCTACGCACAATCTTACGTTGACACTTGATACTTTAGCGAATATTCTACACGTTTCCCTAGAAAAAATATTTTTAGATAGTTAGATTTAGGCCTCCTTCAAAAGATAAATAGAAAAGGAAAAATTTTTTCAAAATACTCAAATAAATTAAAAAACAACATCCCAGGATAGATCCGTTTCACCTGCCGTGGTTTTTCCCCTTGGTAGCGTCGTAAAAGGAGTGCTAAAAACTTGACAGTGCGCAGAAAATAGCGGCTTTGTAGTTATCCTTTAGTGCCGATAAGCACAACAATTCAACTTGACTTCAAAAAGACAATTTAAGAAAAGTTTAAGCGGAGTTTTGCAGCCCTGTGAAATGTAATAATGGCTTATAAAAGATGTTGTGAAGCGACGTAACGTAAACTCACCCGAGATCTGGACATCCCGGGGCGAACATCCATAAACAGATCCCAAAATTATTCCTTTTTTTTCGTTTCGGCAACCGTTGAAACCAATTCATGTAATCCGGTTAAGTAATCAGATGTAAATAGTGCACCTACGTGGGTTTTTACTCAAGGCAACGGTGGTATTCAGCCATATCTGCCTATGTCCTCCTCCCGCAGTTCAGACTTTCTGCGATCACCGAGTAACGGGAACCACGGGCCGTTCGCTTTAAGGCTGACGACAACTGTACGTGCTGGAGCTGGCCTCTGATTGGCTGAAAAGACTTACGCAAGCGCCATTTGCCCCCACAAGTCCCGCCTTTTACGCCGTTGCCGCAGAAACGAACGTAAACATCAGCGTAATCGTCGTTCATTGATGAAAAAAATGCTGCATTATTATGGTTGGTAGTGTGGGAGGTAGATAAAGATTGACTCAAGGGCCTTAACTGAGAAAAAAAAGTAGTTTAAATATAAAAAGTAGGATGGGAAAAAAGCATTGTTTAAAAATGAAATAAAGGCATTCATAATAATAAACAAAGTAAGTAAGCCATCATCATCAGCTGAGGGACAGTAATGATGCAAATATACAATGTATTTCTTCTCTAATATAATCAAACTAAACTACAAAAATCTAATACAATACAATATGAGATAATTAATTCATATAGGCTACCTCTATAGCTAGGCAACTTTCTTTTTCTATTTTATGACGTGGTAATTTTTTTTGCAATTTAAATAATCTTCTTTGACATTGTTTTCTACTCTTCCACAAGCAGCCATTCATGTTAAAGCACTCAACATACAAAAGGCTATGAATCATAACATCAAATATCTGCAGTATAATACTCTCCAGAAGCACACATCTAAGCCCCCGAAGTGTATCTAAATATAGCTTTGTTCCAAGCCACCACAATGATATACCATATTGCAAAATGTCTAGAAATGCTGCACCCAGATTTTATATGGAAGACACTCATTGATTCTGATTCTTTTATTATCTCGTCTCATACTCTCAAAACAGACAATTCAGTTACACTTGAATGGATGTGACATGTTATTGAGTGGACTGATTAGCTTAGGTACTGGTGAGTGGTGTTAGAAAATGACCAAGGTTATAACCATTTGTGCACTCATACAAGACATTTTAGGCAAGTGAGGCAATTAAGTTTTAGTGGCAGGTAATTGCTATTGATTCTACATGGTGCTTTAAAACAATGTGCTTTGGGCTAGGTATGAGATATGAGGGAGATTTCAGCAATAATAAACAATAACAGGACAATTCTCTCTTTGCACAATGCTACAACAGCAAAAAAATTATATTCCTCTGTACGACAAATTTAAAAATAAAACCTGTAAAACATCTAATCATCAGTTGTTTTCTCATTCAGTCAGAATAATTTTAAATAAACACCGCATGACTTGTTTCCAGTTATTCACACAATACTCTTTTAGTAATATCAATGTCATTGGCATGAAATCCTGAAAGCTATGCTATTTCAGGATACTCTCAATTGGGATTTTAACCTAAATTTCAAGATTTGTAATTAGTTAACAATTGAGAAAAAGCAGCAATCTTACATACATACTTCAAATATGTAACTTTCATAATTCTAGCAAAACTTTTCAATTAAAAACACCAACCACAGGAAGGAATAAAATTAAGGTGCACTGCGCAACTTTTCTGGTGGAGGGTCCCCTTTCTGCATGTCTCCATGGTGATGTTTGTTCTTTGCCTGGAATGTTCCATGGTAAGACATTAAAGATATTCATCTAGCAATAGAATTCCTCTGTGTATAGGAGAGACTGTCTACAGATCTGAATGATAATGTACAGTAAAGCTGTAACTTGCTTGTCTCCCTGGTGATAGATGGGTTTAACTTATACTGTGGAACATTCTAGAAAAAACAATAACATTTCCATGGAGATAAGCGAGTGATGGACCCTCCACTAGAAATACTACGCAGTGCAGCTTTAAACTAAACAAACAACATGCATATTCACACAGTCTCTACACTGACACACAATACATTTTCACTCCTAACACGTCCTCAGCAGATTAGACAATACAACTGGTCCAGACTCCAGACAGGATGTTATTGGCTGGTTGGTTGTGGTGACTGCTTCATGCTACAATAAAAACAACAGTGGTATAATGCAGACAAATGTGTCACACTTTTATAATACTTTCAGGTAACCAACTGTGCACTAAATACTTTAAATCTGTAGTGCCCATATATTAAACTGTAATAAATATATTATTCAAGTATTTCAGTAGTGATACACTAAGTGTGATAGTTAGATATATGGTAGTTATAAATGTATAAGACCTCTATAAGACTAATAAGGACAAACATGAACTAACATAATCCCAAATCTTCAAAAACAGATTTTTGTACATAGTCATTTTCTTTTCATATGTATTTGATTATAACCTAAAAATAAAACATTTCAAAGTGTGTTTATCTGTTTATATAAAATCTTCTTGAGCTTCTTGAGTCCTCTTTCACTAAACCCATAATTCTCCTCTTTGGTCTCCCACTAGCCCTCATCTGGACGATATGAAGATAGAAATTAAAAGTACAATCTGGTTTATTTACCTTTTTTATGGTCATATCAAGATTTAGTGCTTTTCTGTTAATGCAAATCTATCCTCAAATCTGTTTTCTCACCCACTCCACTCCTATTGGTCAACCTCTGTTAGGCTCGAATTGAGTAACAGGAGAATTGAACCAATCACAGTGCAGTGTGTGAGCTTTCAGAAGAAGGAAATGGTTTTATTTACTTCTTAAAATCTATAAAGATACAAAAAGTTAGAGTAGATTAATTGTGAAACAAGAACAATTAGATTAATATTTTATCAAACACGATATATTGGCTATTCCTTCTTTGCACCTAAGTAAACATAACCTAATTTTTCACAATTTTAATTGCATCTTAAAAACATCAATCTTGGTCTAACCCTCTGATTTTACTTCACGCCAAATATCGATGCTCTCGTTTTTTTCCAGCAGTTTCATGCAGTATTTTTTCCGATAAGACACAAATTGCACAAACTGCTACTATCTTTGCATTTTCTATCATTAATAAGTATTACACTTTTAATATAATGCCCTATCCTCCACTCAACACAAAGTAATACAAAAAATAACTTTGCATATGCAGCTTAAAATCAAAAGAGATTTTGTTTGTATACAGTCTAAAGATAGCTCAGTGATTTCCAAGCAGCTCTGTGAATATTTAATTTTGTGGACTGACCTATTGGCTGTTAGTTTCCATCGTGGTAAGACAGTTAGGAACCCTCTCCTCTGTGCTGTGCTAAAAGAAAATCAATAATCCAGGCAAGTCTGGTACAGTACAGAATAAAATCACATGGATGCTTTTTCTACATTATAATGCAATAAACTAACGTGGTCTTACTTTTTTTAATGATGCTTAAAGCTGCATTATGCATTTCTAGTGGACAGTCTGCCACCTCTTTGTTTCCTTGGAGATGTTATTAATTTGCAGAGAATCCTCTACAGAACAGCAATAATGTATGTTATGTATGTTATTAATGTTATCTCCAAAGAGGCAAGCAGTAGACAGACAACTCAAGTTACAGGTCAGATCTGTAGGGTTGAGTTGAACTGAGCTATACTGTGGAACATTCTCGGCAGAGCAATAACATCTCCATGGTGATAAGTAGGTGACAGGCAGGCTCCCCTCACCAGAAAACTTACCTAGAGTACCTTTAAAGAAGACCCACTGTGCTTGACCTTGCTATGTAGTAATAATCTACGATAACCATGAATCATTATGTTATAATTTACACATTTTAAATGGCAATATTCATCTAAAATGACTAAAAGAAACAAGTCTGCTGACTTCTGCAAAAACTGCAGTGCCCAATAAGAGCAGATTTTTTTCAATGATACCAAAATGACCACAAACGCTACTGAAAATAAAATAAAATTGGAGAATGAAGTACAGAGCAGTGGGCGTATGTCTGGAATATGGCATTTTGAAAATAAGTGATTAAAGATTGCTTAAACATGCATGAATCACTCCAAATACAACTTCAAGAGGGTAAATGAGAAGGGGGAATAATTATAGCAAGTTAAAAGCTCTGAAAAGTCAATTTTGCATAATAGGTCTGCTTTAATATTTGTGCAGGAGAAGTAGCTCATTAACAAAAAGGTGTTTTGAATTATTTTTGGTCAGTAGTTTGCCACTATATAGAAATATTTAAATTCTATGATATAAGAAAACACATTTTATATGAGAAACTGTGAAAAAAACAGCTTATAGCACATCATTAACAAGCAAAGGAGCAGACAATGAATGGAAACCTGCACTTGCGTGTACATTACAGAGAGATTGTCTTTCAGTCTCCCGCGGCGTGTGCGGTTTGTTTGGGCGTTTGCGTCACCACTTCTCAGTTCAGGTGGAGCTCTGTGGCAGGTGGCAGTGCGCAGTAGCAGGAAAGACGCCAGTAGGGGGCAGCACACAAAGAACAGCCGCTGCGAGGGCATGTGTGAATGAATACATTGTACATCTCTGCATATGTGACTAGTGCAACACAGTATGGTAGATTTTTAGACAGTCAGAGAGCCTTATAACTTTATATAGAGACCTTAGGTATTATAATGAACCTGCTGCTGGGATTACTTTGTTTTATGCCTTTTTCCAGAGGTGGGTAGTACTCTGTTACATTGTCTCTGTTCAAAATTTTACTTTACAGAGTTTTATAATACCATACGTTCTACTTGAGAAATATTTAGTTTGAAGTTACAGTTCTCTTACATGATGAAAATAGTTTTGGTTACTCCACCACGCATCACTCTAGAAAACTTTATGTTGACAATTCTTTAAATTCTGTTAAATTCTTTGGAAATAGCAGAATCTGTGTATTAAAATGTTTTCTCTGTCCAATTACATTACCTCATAAATCACAAACCAGATTTTAAATACATTTTACATCCAAACCGTCATTAAGTATTCAAGTAGAAGATTCTCCATATACTTTTTACTCTTACTTCAGTAATTATAAGGGTCATTACTTTTTATTTCTACATGAGATTCTCACCTCTTTATTGATTTTTATCTTTGCTGTACAACCTAGAGAAGTTGTTTATTATAACTCTTGAAAACCCTCTTTCCTCTACATGTGCAATTGTATGTGGTGGCAACTACAAAGCGGAAATTCACCGAGCCATTTTAAGCCATTATTGAGTGTCCAACTTGGTGCACATAAATCAATCTAAGCCTAAACACTGTCCAGATTGCTTTTCCAGGCAGTGTCTTTGTCAATTACATCTTTGTTTAAAAATAGCCCGTTGCTGCTGCTAGGTTATCCTCATCAGTAATATTATTATAATCCAGTAGATTTTCTTCTCAGTCTGGTCAAAAATACCTAAATTTACTTCTTTTTGGGCACGACGAGGATCTCATCTCCGTCCTGGATGCTGTAGGAGTGTAGGGCCCGTGTGTTGTACTTCATTTCCTCTGGACCGAAGGGCATGCCCTTGTCGATGTAGTAAAGTCTCATGTTGTTTGCAGAGAGCTGTACCACTGTGGTGAGCTGCTTCTTCAACTCTGCCACTGTCTGGTCCAAACGGATGTTCAGCTGTGAAAAAAATTAGACTTAGACAAGCTTTATTGACCGACAAGGGAAATTCTTTTGGACACAGTTGCATAGTATAATAAAAAAAATATAAATGGCAATAATAAATAATAAATGCAAAACTCTCTAACAAATTTTGGGAGAAATATCTAAATGTAGGATCCACAAATGTTGTAGTTACCCTATCATTATTTGTTAAGGATTGAATCATCTCAATTAAATGTAGTTATTGTTAAAGGGAACACATTAATGTTCATGCAAGTTTTTGTTTTATGCGGATAGGACATAAGAAATACTGTATCTTTTCATACTATTGGATTATTAGATTAGATCAATAGTTCGGCATTATAAATAATATGTGATTTGTATTTTTTCCCTTGGTATAACAATATTTCAACAATTTCAAATGTTGTCATTTTTCTTTTATTGTGACTTGCCATGTCACATACTGGCAACATTGGCTACAGAGGTAACTATATTATATAGTAGAAAGCCTTGCTATAAAAAAAAAACAAACATACACACACAACAGTTGCTCCCGTGTCTGTTGTGATTTTTGTACTTTTGACTTTTTCAACTTCTCGGTATTACACTTCTGAATAGTGGCCTCTTTTTAGGGTATTATGATCACTAGCACTGCACTGAAATGATAGAGTGTCCAATGTACACACCCATGTAACCATTATAAAGTTCAACGTTTCTCAAAAATAACATTTTAGTTGAAAATCAAACACCTAAACAGAATCATGAACGCTTGGACTGATCTCACAACAGTGAAAAATATACTGTAGTGTTTTCAAACCTCTGTCAGCTGCAGTAAATTAAAAGTTTTAATTTGTCCTTGTCTGCTAACCCCACCTGCTCCACCTTCTCGTCACAGTGCACCTCCACCTGAGCACGACAGCGGGGTCGAAGGTCAACCTCAGCAAGCGGCTCCAGCTTTCCGTACTTAGTGACCAGACAATGGTATCTACAGAGAGAGCACAGGCTTTGGTGACAGAATGCCAAACAAACTATGGACTATTTTTAAAGATCCTATGTTATGCAACATTGACTGTTGTGAGCCTTAAAGGGATAGTCCAGGTTTTCTGACATGAATCTGTATGGCATCCCCGTGAGCAGTGTCGTGCATCCACACTGACTTGCCCCCCAAAAGTGTCCGGTGAGCCGAGAAACTGGCCGTTTTCGGTGCTGACAAAAGTAGTCTGGCAAGTTGGCTGGGGACATTAAAATTAAGCATTTTTCTTCTCAAAACAATATGTGTTCAAAAGAGTGATACATTTGCATCACAAAACCATCGCCCTCCAAAATGTCAGACCTCATAATTGCTTGGCACTATTTTCTTTCCGTTCGTATCACTGCGCGCTGCCGCCAGGTGACAACCGCGCCTGGTTCACTTGGTTTACTGCTCGGAATGTTAGCAACAACATGTCTGATTACGACACAGACAATAAAAACATTGCCTTTACCACAAAGCCAAGGGGATATCTTTATGAACCCAAATATACTGATGCCGAAATTCGTCAGATGGAGTACGAACAGGCAGAGAGAGAAAAGAGACAGAGAAGTGGTGCAAGTTGAAGCTGGAGCCACAGCTGGAGCCGTGAGAGACCGAGTGAGTGACAATCACCCATCACGTCATTTAGAAACTCTGTAATCATCCACACGTCCACGTAGATGCTGCCAATAGTGTAAGCGACATCTACAATAGTAATAACAGTCGACTTATTACGTTACGTTTTGTAGAAGCTTCACTGATGATTTGACACTGACTGATTTGCTGCACACAGCGTTACTAGCTGATTCTTGAGCCTGTCTGCATGTAAATATAGCGGCACCTCTTTGTTCTTACCTGGGGTACAGATTTCTTCCTCTGTCCTGGACATGAAGGAACATAATCTCGCTGAATTGCGTACTGCACACACAAAGCTTTTTTATCTTTGGTTTCCACATTGAAGCCTAAGGAAGGAAGCCAAAGTTGCCTCAGCACAATCTCCGTGACAGTGAAATGTGCATGGAGATTCAGCCAGATTTTTGTTGTTACAGCCTGGATAATCAAGAGTCATTTTTTAGATATATTCTTATGTATCTTATACAAGCTTATATACTTATCACTCTAGCTCTCACGTTTGCTCTCTCACGTCGCAGCGGTCTGAGCACATAAATACTGCCAAACAACTGAAGAAAGTAATGGATCCGTGAGTGACTGTTACCTGGCGGCAGCGCACAGTGATATAAACTCAGAGAAAATAGTACCAAGTGATTATGAGGTCTGACTTTTGGAGAACGATGGTTTTGTGATGCAAATGTATCACTCTTTTGAACACATATTTTTTTGAGAAGAAAAACACTTTATTTTAATGTCCCCAGCCAACTTGCCGGACAACTTTCGTCAACAATGAAAGCCAGTATCTCGGCTCACCGGACGCTTTTGGGGGGTAAGTCAGTGTAGATGAAGGACACTGCTCACGGGGATGCCATACAGATTCATGTCAAAAAACCCGAACTATCCCTTTAAGCCATGTTATAATGCTGTTACTTCCTCAAAACCTAGTTGTGCTTTGTTTCATTCACACAGGTTTGAGTAATCCTTTACTATTAGTCTCCCTCCATCTCCAGTTAACACCATTTACTTTTGTTCAGTATAGATTGGCAATTTCAGGGCTAAAATCATCCAAATGATTCTATTGACGGTGTATGGAGTTTAATAACACAGTGGAGCACTACCTATATTACCGCATGAGATCTAAAGGTGGTACAGAGTGTATTCTGTTTGAGAGAAGAACTCAGTTTAAATATGCAGGATTTATGTGAATGAAACAAAACAAAACCAGGTATGTTTGTGATAAGGAAACAAGATTATAACGTATAGGGCAGGGATCGGCAACCCAAAATGTATTCTCGCTTTTCCCGCACGGAACCTGCGCACAGATGACTGTGCAGTGCAGTCGTCTGCGCGCTGTGGACCACAGGTACGGGCGGGCTGCTCCGGTCCTCTGCGCTCGACCGCGGCTGGTTCCGAGGTGGTGCAAAGCATCCGGACAGAAGCGTGAATCCCGTTTGGTTCGTTATGTTGTTCTGAGAGGTTCGTCTGCGCACGTGTTTTTTTGTTTTGTTTTTTTCGGGGAAAGCGCTTCTCAGGTGGAGGCACCGGACACCACCCCCTGCTTCAGCTCATCTATTTGTTCTGCTGAAACACTTTTCATGTGTTTGCATTTGCACACAGCTGATGGATCAGATCCATGACCAGAGATGAACGACGGTTTTACCCCTAAAGAAACCATATCAAAACAACAACCAAAAAAATCATTCCTTTTCCATTTTCACTCATTTTTGAAAAGCTCCAGGGAGCCAGTAGGGGAGTGCTAAAGAGCCGCATGCGGCTCTGGAGCTGCGGGTTGCCGACCCCTGGTATAAGGTAACATAACCCCTTTTACACTGGTGCAGCCTGGATACTGTGCTTGTACCTGCAGGGGAGCTCTTCCTCAGGGCAGTCCACATAGTAACGAATAAAGAATCTCTCTGCATCCTCTCTCTCACTGTCACTGACCACACTGCCGTTTAGTGTTGAAATAGCAGGCAACCTAAATTGGACAACAAACTACAATTAACTTGACTTCACTAGTGTACAAAAAGCTTCTTGGAATATACAGTATATCATTTTTGTAATTTTAAGTCATTAATCAGATGCCAAAACTTTTACAATACTTCAGTTCACTCATGTTTGTATCCAACAGTTATACATACACAACAATGTAAGGAGAGAAAGAAAATGCAATCATATCCAATTATTGTACATATTCTGTAGCCTTACTCTACTAGCACAATGAAGTATTCTGTTATTTTCACACCTTTTTGTATCTTAACTCTATTCAAAGTGATCCAGTATCCCAGTAAGATGGTTTAGATTTATGTTTTTTTTAAAGGTCCGATATTAGGCAAGGCAAGGCAAGTTTATTTGTATAGCACAGTTCGTACACAAAGTAATTCAAAGTGCTTTACAGAATAAGAAATACATTAAAATCATAATAAAAACTAATCAAAACATAAATAATCATGAAGATTAAAATTAAAAAAGAGAGACATAAATTGGAGAGAAGATATTACACAAAATTGACTCTTATCTTGAGAGTTAGAATTTTATTACCTCATCAAAAACATACCCAGAGTTGTGTTTTGTTACATTCATGCATGTCTGAGTAACCCTTAATTATTATAGAAATTCCAGGACTGAATGATTCTACCGAAGATGTGTTGAGCAATTCCTGTATTACCATATGACATGACAAAGTGTAGCAGTGTTTTCTGTTTTAGAGAAGATCTCAGCCTCTAGGGTTTGTGTGTTAAACCTGTGTGTGAATGAAAATAAAACATAACTCTAGGTATGTTTTTGATAAAGAAACAGCATTATATCATAGATCAGAAAGTAGCGTAATATGGGCCATTTAATAGTTTAATAGTTATTTATCTTGATCTGTGATTTCTATTCCCTGGCTGTTCTTGAACTTTGCCTATCAACACAAGAATTTTCACATTGTGGGAGAGATATAGGGTCTAATATATCTTATTTTTTACTTCTTCATCTTTGTACATGTAAAACAAGCAGTGACCAAAGTCTATGATCCATTATGTCCAAAACAAAATGTTACTGAAAATTTGACTCACTGTGCAATCATAAGGCTACGTCGCTCTGCGTTGGTGTAGGTTTGTAATAAAGGAATTCCCTGCAGCCGAACCTCCTCCAGCTTTGGGAAGAAATTCAGTTTTTCTATGTCCTCCCACTGGTTTAGACCTAAAAAGATGTAGACTGCTGTTACTTTCACATTGTAAGTTAAGATTATTAATTAAAAACATGTTTACTGTATAAAAAATAAATATCTTAAAGGTGCACTATGGAACTTTTTTCAGTAACTTATTCATTTCCATTAACACAGGCATGTGACCCCACAAGGCAGTCACAGGTTAGATCTGGGGTGAGGCGACCCTGGTCTCTATTAGAATGCATGATTTTCAAGGGCCTTTTTGCAATAAAATATACAACTGAATAAAAGCAATATACGGTAAGTTTAAAGGTGAACTGTGTAACTTTTTTGGTGGAGGGTCTGCCACCTGCTTGTCTCCATGATAAATATGTTATTACTTCATCTGAGTGTTCAACTGTTTGGCACTGAACCTTTCTGTCTCCATGGAGACAAGAATGCCACCAGACACCAAGTTATGGTTAGATTTGTGGAGAGGCAAGTCCACCCTCAAGTAAAATGTATGTTTTTCCAATGTATTTTTGAGCAATAAAACACATGTAATTGAATAAACATCTGATAGATAAGTTTAATTCCTGGCAACCCTGTCATTCATAGTGCAACATGCAGTAGTGTAACCTCAACCAGAAAAGTTGCGCAGTGCACCTTTAACATTCTAGGCAAAGCAATAACATTTCCATGGAAACAACCTGACCCTTCACCAAAAATAGCTACATAGTGCACCGCTAATTCTTCACAAAAATCAGTCATAATATTCAGTTGTTGCTGAAGGTTGTTGAAAGTGAAAGAACAGGAAGTAAACTTCAGGTTGATGCTATTTATATTGATCAATGCATTTCCTCATGTGACAGTTTGCATGTCTGTTCCTGCCTCTGCGTTAAAAATAGATGTCCAGATATACATTAGAGTAAGTACAAAGAGGCTAGGTCCTTTATATGCAAAGTGCTGTCAATGTGTAATATAACTTTTATGACTAAAATAGCAGAGTGTCCAAATTGCTAACAGAGTCATAACTTTTTTCAATCACTTAAAATAAGACTGAGCAACTCTCATGTTTTTATAAATTAAAGAGTTACATAATAGACATAAAAAGAAAAAAAGTCTATACTCTACCTCCAGTATATAAATACATGCAATATATAATGTGTTTATTTTATTTTGTGAAATTCCTTCTATTTTATTTTAATCAGGAAAGATCATATGCTCTAATTAAACCTTTCAGAGTCACTTCATCTGCCTTATACAGATGTAGAGTGTTTTGCATAAATTGATACTTTTGTAGTTCCTTCCAAAAATAATCCTCCATTTTCCATTTACTTAACCAGGGGAGTAAAACAAACCACTGGTTTGGCATTTGAATCCTTGTAATTCAAGGATTTAAAATCTTGAAAAGCCCGTCACCTGTCTCATGAACTGCTTTCCTTGCCAAGAATGTTCCACAGTATGGTATAAACTTCATTTCAGTTTCTCATACATTTACTTCTAGGAATAATTACTACCAAGAAAAATTTTGTTTGATGGAGTTAGGTGCTTGTCTCCATGGAGATTGCTAAGTGTTATGGCTTTGGAACTTAACAGACAAAACAACAACATCTCCATGGACCTTGAACATGTTCATGATAGAATTAAGGATTGTATGGTCACATATTAGAGAATTTTCAGCTAGCCTATTGTTAAACCAGTGGAGATTTTGGTCAGGTTTTTCCACAACTCTTTTGGTTACCTTTTTAATATAGTTTTGGCAAATGCATCTCTGTGGACATTTTGCAGACTTTAAAAAAATAAAAATCTTTCTTTCTATTTATTTATTTACACTCACATTACTAAATAAATATGTTTCTGACCTGAGTTGTGCAGGTTGATGCTGCGTAAATTTGGGAAAAGCCGTTGGAGAATCTCTTTGTTGTCCTGAATTGAGGCTAAATTGTTGTTGGCCATGACCAGCGTGTCCAGGCTGGGGAACATGGAGCCAATCTTTCGGACCTCGGCCCAGTCATGGAGGCTGTTATCGGTGATGTGGAGCAGGCGCAGGGAGGGGCAGGGGACACGGGGGGCATGCACACGGCTGTACTCGTTAAGGCACAGGAACAACTCTTCCAAGCTACAGAAGTATGAAAGGGGAGAGAGGGTAAAGGTCAACCCAAAATCTATTTCCTAAAGGGGCAAACACATTTAAAGAACAATTACAGTGCTGTATAATATACTCCATCCAAGAAAGACCCCAATTGTCCCAGAGGAGATCATTTGAATTGGTCAATCTCAAGCAATCAAGTGTAAAAAGTACTGTTATTTGTGAATACATATAAAATGTTTGCCTGGCCAGCCAAAACTAGACACTTTTCCTATACCTGAACAAAAAGTAGGATCGCCAGGTTAACAGAAAGTAATAGTACTACTACAAAGTACTACTTGTACCACTACTTTTTATTTATATTGTACACTGGTCTATACTAAACTGGCTGGTCAGTCATCTTATCAATTCACTTTCAAATTTCAGGTTAAAAAAGTTACTTAATTTAAAAGTTGATCAAAGTTGAATTGTAGTTATCTAATATCTCTTAAATGTGAATTTTTTTATCAAATCAAATTTTATTTAATTTTTTATAAAATTTGCAAATCTTACTCAGGCAGCTCCTGCGTGAGCTGCAGCACAGTGTCCCAAGAGACCCGGGTGTTATTGAGCACGAGTCGCCGGACACCCGCGAAGGCCTCGACGCACTGAGGGTCCAGAGGGACTCCCGCCAAAGGGTTGGAGCTCAAGTTCAGGAAGTCCAGGTTGGGGATGTTGGATACTATTTTACTGATCTAAAAAGGACAAATGGTGATATTATTATTCTAAATTCTTTATTACAGCTTTGATTATATCTTATAGCTAAACAATTTGGAAAAATAAAATACAGAATTGTGATCTTTCTGATAAGTTTTTGCGAATGCTTATATTAAACAAGGAATTAACATTTGACTGAAATTAATACTAATACTAAAATTCCATGAATTTTAGAACATATTTGTAGAGGTCTAAAATACAGGTACAACAAGATTTTTCTAGATTATAAAAGGATAGTTTGTTGTTTGCAGTGCACAATCTATTTGATAATTGTGACAACTCAAATTGTGATTGGAGTACATTACATTGTGCAGCTCTAATATTTTCAAACTAGACAAACAAATTAATTTTGGTCATTGTACTTTATTCCCATGGGAGCACCTCATGCCAGTCCTGCAGATTATTGTGAGACAGGTCCAGCTCCATCACATGAGCGCAGAAAGCAGCAATCTCGGTTTGGTCTCCGGCTCGACTGATGCCACAGCCGTTCAGCACCAGCACACTTGGCAAGTTAAGGCGGTCTGCAGAATCATAAAATAACAAATATTTTCTTGAAAACAGACAAGAGATCTTTTAAAATGAATGGTACACTATTGAACTTCTCTGGAAGCCAACCACCTGCTTGTCTCCATGCAAATGTTATTGTGTTACATAAACTGTATAAAGAAAGTGTGAAGCCCCCCCCACAGAGTATGTCTCCAGTCAAATGAATCTTCTTGTGGCTAGCAGTTATAGAGGCAAATTTGGAGCTGAGTTCCATATTTGGAATTCCGTCTGTGAGTATTATAGCAACCAAATAGCCAATCTGGAGCAAGTCTGTTGAAGGTAATGGCCTGCAGCATGCTGGGGAAGGGCACTTAGCAATGCTGTCAGTCAAACCTTTTGCTAATGCTAGGGAGAGACCTTGGAGAAAGAAGGCACCTGATTTGTCTGTTATTTATGTTCATATCTTGAGTTACAGTCAAAATAGCTAGTAAAAACTCCAAGATCATGGAGAGCAGGCTAATACGAACATTTTAAGACCAAAATGAGCAGCCTAATAGCAGCAATTATAGTGCAACTTTAAACACTGGGCAACTGGTTATTCACCTTTCATGGGAGAGCCTTGAGGTGTGGTTATCATGACCACTCCCATCCCAGGACCCCTGCGATAAGGAAAGTTCTCAGGGCTGTACTTTTCAATGATCACCTCCACAAAAGAGCGGCCATCTGTGTCTTCAAGTGACTCCATGGCTCTGCCCCGAAGCTCTGCATTTAAGAGTACAAAACAATAAACCCAACAAATTCTACTCCCTGCTAATTTTTAAGATGTTATTAGACTAGTAGTAGTAGTACTACTTTATAATAACAGGTTAGGAAGGTAAGTCTGGATCATTCTAAATAAACAATTTGTTCATATGAATTAAGTCTTTGTTCATGCTTTAATAAGTAGTTACTATTACAATGTTACCATTCCCTGTTAAAGGCAGTAGCATTGATTTGTAAAAGACATTTACAGAGCCCATATTAAGCCATTTTCTGTTCTATGTTATAATGCTGTTCCCTCAGTAAAAACATACCTGGAGTTGTGTTTTGTTTCATCATTGTTTTGTGAGTTCTTTTTTTCAAACAGAAAACATTCTGTTACACCTTGTGATGTCATGTGGTAATACAGGAAGTGCTCCACTGTGTTTTAAAACTCCATACACCTTCACCAGAATGATTTTGATCATTTCAGTCCTGGAATCTCCACTAAACAAAAGGTAAAAGGAAGCTGTTACCTTGAAAACTGCTTCATAACATCACAAGGTAGAGAGCATTTTGAGCTTGGGTGATGACAAACTAATAATAAATGATTACTCAAATATGTGTAAATGAAACAAAACATAACTCCATGTATGTTTTTGTTGGAGTAACAACATTATAACATGACTAAAAGCTCACAAGAGTCAACTTTGTATAATATAGGACCTTTAACAATGCACTACTAGGAAATGAGAATGGGCAGCTATAGATATAGATAGTATAAAAAAGCTATACGTCCTATAACATAAAAAGCAACTAACAGTATACTAAGATGTGTCTATAAGCAGCAAATGTGTATTGTATTGATGGAAACAAGTGCCTTACCTAAAGAGACCGTTCTTTAACCACAGTGACCACTTAATGTATCTTGTTTCTTTTCAAACGGGGCCTGAAATGAAAAGGTTGCATGGTTTATTCAGTTTCAAATCTGTACAATCAGTTTTCACACTTACTTGCTCCAGATTGGCAGGTGACCCTCCGTGCTAAACAAGACAAGAGAAAATGGAGTTAAACTTTAGCTTGAACCAGAACATGAAACTGTGATCATAAACAAAGTTTAGTTAATCATTTATTAAAATCAATATAAAATGGCCTGGTTCTGTGAATCAGGTCACTGTGGTAGGCTGTATTTTAGTTTCTGTATAAGCCTGTCACAATAATTACTGTATCGATTTATCATTCAATATATGATAGATGGAACAACTGTTTTATTTTGGGGGATCTATATTTATCATGGGTACTTTTTATTTGTACTTATTTTGTATTTATTTACTATGATATTTTCTTCAGCACTTTAAAATTTTGTAACATGACAGGTCTATTTGCTCACATAGTTAGTTACCATTTAGGCTGGCCTGTCACAATAACAAATGTTGACGTGTGATATATTGTGGAAGAAATTTTAGATTTAGTTATTATATTTAAGCTAATTTATGCTACTAAAAGTACTAAAAGTTGCAATAAATAAATAAAAAATAGCAGAATAAAACAATTAAGAACTTAGTTAGAGTCATAAAATTATTTATCCCATGTTTTTAGCTCAAATCTTATGGTAGTACAGATTTTTTTTTAAAGTTCCCATGAGTACTAAGAAAAAATATAACAATGACCCCCAAAAATGATTGTTCCATTTATGATTTACTGAGCAAAATGTCAATTTAGTAAGTATTGTGACAGGCTGGCAATCATAGTTTTGACTGGCAATGTATTAATCAGGTAACTGCCACTTTAAAAGCTATATGATAAGTGATTTGACCTATACAACAGTTATCAATGACATTACTGCTGATGGCACAGTTATTCAACACCAGCACAAAGGGCAAGTGAGGGCACACTGCAAAAACAAGAAATTATGTATTATATTAATAGTGTCAGGTGAAGGTGATTGCAGTTTAATTTAATAAAATACAACAGAATACTCAAAGCTGATATTCTCATGTACACAACTGTTTCACAAACAAAGAATTCTATTACAGTACAGCAAATAAAACAATCAGTAAAAATAACTTTAACCCCATTGCGGCAGTCAAGAATATTATTGCCAATAATGCGGTGATACAATTTGTATTATTAAAAATTAATAACTAGGAAGTAAATGAAATTCACTACAATTTGTAAAAGGAACAAAAAGTACAACCAAGTGTTTTGTCAAAGAAAAAGAAGTAAAATAGAAAATACATGTTTGTTTTATATAAATTTCTTAATCTGCACGGCGGACTGTCTCTAACAAGTCACCTTGATTGGCTATTTAATACAAAGAACAACTGATTAAGACACATAAACATTACCACATCGAGAGCTACAATCGTTACACTAAAAAGGATAATTTATTACGACCAGACAATCAAAATTTAATACAAAAGTAAGTAAAATCTCTACAGTGGTTGTTTTTGTAAAGATAACCTGCCAGTGGTCCGAGCCTTTTCCAGCATCAGTAAATCTGACATAACATCATCTGGAGACACAACGACTATCATTACTCAAAACAGCCAAATAAATGCCCTATTAATGCAGATAACTCTACGATAAATATTGGAAACGCCCGATACATGTAGCATCCACTGCTGTCCACATACACACCTTAAATATCGACTTTATTTTCTTCTTGTTGAAGAAAACAAATCAGCTGTCATTTTGGTTTCTCACATCCAGGAAGTGACGTATAATAGTAGCGGAAGTTGAATTGTTTTTATTTATTTAATAAATACTGTGACATCAGTCAGAAAAAAAAGTTTTATGAAGAAATTACTCTTTCTGTCCAAATATGTATGTGTTTTTTATATATATATATATATATATATATATATATAGAGAGAGAGAGAGAGAGAGAGAGAGAGAGAGAGAGAGAGAGAGAGAGAGAGAGAGAGAGAGAGAGAGAGAGAGAGAGAGAGAGAGAGATAGATAGATAGATAGATAGATAGATAGATAGATAGATAGATAGATAGATAGATAGATATAGATATATATATATATATATATAGATAGATAGATATAGATAAAATAAAAATATATAAAAAAATATATTAAAATGTACGTGTTATGCAATGCAATCCCTCAGATTGGAAATTTAGATTTTTTTGATGACTCAGTTTAAAGTTAAGAGATGTCAATCATTGTGCATCGAATAGAAAAGAAAATAGGAATATAGCGCCATCTAGTGCAACAATTAATATACTGCCTTAGGTGGCATCTGTTTTAAAATGTAAACTGCCACTACTTTAAACATTTAATAAATTTAAGAATTGATCAGCTTTGCATTGCATCTGTGAAAAGAAGCCATTTTATTAATACTTTAATTCATTCATTCAAATCACAAGGCACTTGTCTTTTCTACCATACTCCCACTATAGTGCATCTGTATGGTGTAGCCTACTTGTATTATGTGTTGTTTACATCATATTGTGATATGTGTTAACTCAATGGAATAGTATAAACATTTTATTAACCACAATAAACAACAATTACAAGACAACAGGCACCCTTAGAGGACTAGTTTATTGTTCACAAACACCTTCTTCCACAAATTATAAAAAAAATTGCATCAAGAGTAACATTGTTTCCATAGTAACACCAGTATATGACATGTTTAATTGAAAGGCACTTTCAATTTAGAGTTCAGACACTCAAAGGATGGTGAATCTTTGTTCTTCAAACTAGAAGAGAAGTAACAATTATAGTCATATGTTTAAATAATCACCAAAAAATGTTCTTAGATTTGTTGAGATTTAAGATCTTTTTTTTACGTCTTACCTCAAGCACAGGGGAAACTATACTCAGTCTCGTCTTTGTCACCTGAAATTTGAGTAAAATAGCATTTTAGCTTCATTTCAAACTATCTAAATTATCTTAAGTGCTACTAATTTACATAAAATATGGAAAATAATATAGAAATCCATCTGACGTACTTGGCTGGTAGTAGTCGTAAAGTATAACCACAGCGGGCTTCAGGTTGCGTACTCTTATTTCTCGTATCAGCACCAATTCATGATTAATGGGAACGCCTTTCGGAAGCTTTTGTAGGAAAAACACACAAATTATTACATTTTATATTATATATATATATACAGACACTTTTACTTACCCCAGTCAGATAGACCAAAATTTTATCTTGGTCCTGCTCAACTCGCTGCACTAATGTGTCCCTTTTCAGCTGAAAAAGTAAAAAAGTAAAAGATGTTACAAAAGTATATAGGGTTTTTAATGGAAAAATCTGACTAGCTAAGACTTAAACTGAGATTCAAAACCAGAAAGCTGTAAGAAGGATCTAAACAGGTCTAGCCTGAGGAGGTTCAGTTCACACTTTTAACCCAGTTTTGATCCTGGTTTGAGCACAGTTTAGTCCTGAGAAAAACTTGGTTTGATCCTGTTCTAGTCCTGCTTCAGAGCTAGTTAAGTCCCAATTATGATGTACAGGTTGTGCAAGTTCGCTAAAACAGGTATAAACTAGGACTAACTAGTCTAAACCAGATTATCATATAACATGGGCAAAACAAGTATAAAATGATCAACTACAAAACCTCAAATTCTCAATATCTTGAACTACATTGACAACTACAACTGATAGTACATTGATTTAATATTAATTTCCTGAAGATTCTAACCACAACTACTAACTTAACCTATATTAGTCTATATCTTAACAAAACTATATTGTGACTAAACCAGGACCAACTGTATGGGCTAGAGTAGGACTAGGTCTATAACAGGACTAAACTGGGACCAGATCAGGACAAGTGTGAAATGAATACCTCACATAAAAAAAATATGATCTAATATTTATTTTGTACAATAACTTACCGCGTCTAGAGACTCAGAATCTACAGTGAATCCAGAGAGCAATTTAATATCAATGATGGCCATGTTGGTGCTATCCTGTTCCCCATTGTAACTATAAAGGAGAGTAAATTCAGTCACAAATGGAGACAAATGAAATTAGTTATTAAAATATGGATTAGCTATAATTTTGATCTTACAGGGATTTGATCTTGAGGTTTGTTCTGGGTCTGAGAAGGTTGCTGTCACAGTCGGCCTCTGGAGTCACC
>NW_026571541.1:17958700-17993700 GCF_026225935.1 Boleophthalmus pectinirostris
GTGTATTTTCCAGTTAGAAAAATAGTTAGATTTTGTTATAATGATACATGGCACTTATTTTTGATCTTACCTTTAGGGCAGAGCAGCAGGTTGTGGGTCTTTATCACCTCAATCCCTTCTGCCTGAAAAAAAAAAACATGCTATCATTTATGACTTGAAACTTACAAATGAAGGAAAATCACCTGGACATAACACTTCATTTGCATTAGAAAAGTAAAAGACATATGCATTATCATGAAATCATATAAAAAGGATATATTAGGGCTGTTGTCGACTAAATAAATTCTTGGTAGACTGCAAACATGTTCTGCCGTTCTAAAAAGGGAGGCGTGGCAAAAGCTCTCAAAACTATAACGTATCTCTTTATATCTGACCCAAACTGCACTCACAAGACCACACCTGCCCGGGTGTACATGAAAGTACGAAAAAACAACAATACAGAAAAATTTTAATTGTGATCTTGAGTTTAATCTGCCTTTTTACATATAAATATAAAAAAATACAAAATCTTCAGCTAACTCACAAACTCATTAATGTCTCCTTTGTCCTTGAACCCAGCACACAGTCACAGTTTTTATTGGATGTGCATGTCTATCTACCACAAATGGAAATTAGCAATCAAAAAATAAACTAAAAATCAACCTTTTGCTTTCATCACTGCCTGCTCTTTTGGCATTTCTTGACCCAGACGAGGCACACATATAAAGTGAAAACCATTTCAGGAGACTTCATCTCATTGAATGAAGAACTGACAATAAACTTTTTTTTGGAACATTGAGAAGCTTATTGAGAGAAGGCCTAGGGTTTGCAGCACTGTCAACAAAGCAAAAGGTGGCTACTTTGAGCATTTGAATATAAAATATAAAAAAAAAAAAACTTAGTAGAATTATTACTATTAGACTACTATTAAAGTTATAATTCCATATATCTTACTTCACATATTTGATGTATTCTGTAAGTATCTAAAATGTAAAAAATTGTAAGGCTAAAGAAAAATAAATCAAAAAAGAGGATGTGTACAAAATTTTGACTGGTACTATATAAATGTAAGTAATTAGTCACTGAGTAAGTACCTTGATGATGAGAGGCCGGGTGACCACATCGATGCGCCCATTCTCTGGGACATGGACAACCTCGTTGTCACATGACACTTTAGAAGGCACAGCCTCGGCTTTAATTGTCACATTCACAGTGCCTGGATGATAAACGCAATGTACCATTTATCTTTCAGTTGAACTGAAATCTGATTAAGATACTGTTCATTTAATTTAATCAATTTAAACATCAAAATAAAATTGTTATAATTAATTGTTATAAAGACATTATTTTTTGACAAACCTGAGTCTATATGTTTTTTCATATTAGCTTTGTAGTCATGTCCTGCCAATCGATTAATCAATGTAAAAGGGCATGGCAGAAGCTCTCAAAACTATTGTCTCTGTGTATCTGACCAAACCATCACAAAACTATACCCGCATTATATATTAAATACCAAAAACTACCAAATCTTCAGCTAACTCATTCACTGACTTCTTCTATCTGCTGTTGTCCTATAATCCTTAAACACTAAACTTGAAAATGTTTGTTGACAATTACAAATGACTACAGCCATACTTATTATTATTAACATAATATTAATAAGTTTTGCTAAAAAGCTATTTTTTGCATAATTTTTAAAAACTGCTAGCTTGATCCTTAGCTCTCTAAAACTGGCTGTGCAAATGTTGAAAGCCTCACCCAAAGACGAGGGATCCAAGATCCAGCTGACTGTCTTGCGTTCATTGCCACAGAGACAGAACGTGTAGTCAGATCCAGGGACCTCAGTCAGGGTGTAGTCGTCAGAGGGGGTTGGGGTTACAGCAACCTGACAACAGCAAAAAGACTTAGATATTAAAGGTGCGCTTTCTTAATGTAGGGTCTGTTACCATGGAAATGTTGTTGTTTGCCTGGAATTTTTCATATTTTTCATTAAACATATTTATTTCCATGGAGAAAAGCACCAAGTCAATTTACAGGTCCAATTTGTGGGGAGTTAGGCCGCTTACAGTAGAATGCATATTTTTCAAGATATTGTTTTATTGTAAAAAACAAAACTAAACTAAACAAAAATCTCCAATAACTAAATAATAAGCAAGTTTACTGCCATACTGTGGTACATTAGAGGCAAAGAAGTCTCCCTGACATATCTCCATGGACACAACCAGTGGGACTCTTACCAGAAAAGTTACTATTAATTAACTAAATAACTATTCCCTATTAATTATTCCCTATAAATTAACTAAATAACTGTTATATTAGGAGTCCTTATTATTGTATATTCACCATCATGCAGCTCTTGAGGTAGCTGAAGACAGTGGCCTTGAGTTCAAAGTCCTCTCCTCTGATGATGGAGTAGGGCAGGCTCTCCTCCAGGAAGAAAGGCTGGAACACAGTGAACTGTTGTCGGGGGGCCAGACCAAAGCCTTGGGAGGACAGACAGAACACCTCCGTCTCCCAAGTTGTGAGGGTGTCTGGGATCTTTACAGGCATGTCCACCTTTCCAGAAGGTCTGAAAAAACAAAAATACAGACGGAGTCAAATATATATGACACATTGTAGAGATACATATCAACTGATAAACAATGTTCATAAAGATTTATTGTGGCATTAAATTTTATCTGTTCCCAAGGGAAAATCAGTTGACTTCATCAAGGCCAAGTTACAAGTCAGATCTGTCTAAAGCCTACTGTCAATAGGAGAATAGCATTTCCAGGGCCCAACAGAAAAGTGGCATAGTGTACCTTTAAGGTTCAAGCCAAAAAAATTAAATTTTTAGTTTTTTCCTTACTAACCCAGTCTCCTGCAGGAACCAGAGCCAAGTCTCAGGGAAGAAAATCCGGACAGTCTCAATCACAGGAAGACTAGCATCTGGAACACTTCCCATGCCCCCCACTGGACCCCCGGGAGAAGACATCGCCACGATTCGTTCTTCCATTGCAACTATAATAATCAGATAATGCCAATTGTATAGTAGACAGACAATTAAGCATGTATAATAATATAAAATAGACATTACTATAGTTGCGGCCAAAGTAGTATTCTCGTCCGAAATAGCTGAGGCAGTCAGGCACACGGATCATCAGGTTTGTAGCCAACTTCAGTCCAACGTTCTAATTTTATCCAAAAACAAAATATGCATGTAAAATGTGTAATCTGTGCCAATATCCACTAGGGGTGTGCAATACGACCATATAAAAATAAGTTAATGACTTCCTATTTGATTTCCAATCTAAGATGTGACTTGGGCTCTGTGGAAAATGGTGATATTCTTGGAATATTGCCCACTCCTAATATTCAACATATATTTGGCAGAAAAAGATTTATCCATATTGGTACCTGGAAGACTGTGTGGGCATCGTCTGTGTTTCCTGGGTAGGGCCAGATGGATCGTTTGGGTCGGACCTGGAGGCATTCTGTGGGGTCTTGTGCCTGATAGGGAACATATCTGGTTCCAGGCAACAAGTTGTATATCTGGAAAAAAAACAAAGAGAGCTGTTACTGTTGGTGTTTCATACAGTTTTAACTCAAATGTAGTTATAACGCTTAGCCATATTGACAAAACAATACATTGATACATTTTTGGGATTATATATATATATATATATATATATATATATATATATATATATATATATATATATATATATATATATATATATATATATATATATATATATAGATAGATATATAGATATATAGATATATATAGATAGATATAGATATATATATAGATAGATAGATAGATAGATAGATAGAGAGAGAGAGAGATAGATATAGATATAGATGTATATGATGTTGAGTGATTCTAACTCACCATTTCTGGTTTCAGATATTTTCCTGGTTCCTGGATAAGGACACTCTGGTCGATGACGCTGATTGCGCACAGGGAGTTGGCTTGTCCGATCACACGTAGGGACGCATCTTCTCCTGGAGTGCCCTGAGATGGTTCAAATTCAACCTCTACCTAAACAGCAAACCAAGAGTGTGCAGGTTTCAGTACGTGCAAGAATCATATCAAAGGTTTAAAGGCACATTATGTAAAGTTCTGTTGGGGTATGTCACCTTCTTGCTTCTATGTATATGTCATTGCTCTGCTTCGAAGGTTCCACAGTATGGCATTAAACAGCTCTATCTTACATTTAATCAATTACAGGTGGTTTTATAGTTTAAAAATACCTAAAAAAAAAAACAGGCCTTCTGACTGAGTGGGGTTGCCTCTCCTGACTGACTTGTAAGATGGCCTGGTTTGGTCTCCATGATGATAGAAAGGTTTAAAGCCACACTGTGAAACATTTCTGACAAACACCGCCAGGGAGAAAAGCATTTGACGGATCCTCCACCAGAAAAGTTAAATAATGCACCTTTAAACTGCACTATGTCACTTTTGTGGTGGAGGGTATGCTACTTGCTTTTTCCCTGGAGATGATATTGCTTTAGAATATTTCACTATGTGGCATTAAACAGGTCAGATCTACTTGTACATATACATTTATATAATTATGCCTATTTGACAACAGGCTATTTCTATTTATGCTACTTCTTTTGAATTTATTATTACCATTTATATTGTTGCCCTCTGTTATTATACTGTATTTATTGTGATATGTGAGCTACTGTATTCAAATAATTTCCCTTGTGGATCAATAAAGCTTGTCTAAGTCTGAGTCTAATATCAATAATAAGGCAAAATTGTACATTGTGTTTCTTTATGTTTCAGGTATATTTTAGGTTTGTTAGCACTGACCTTGTGGCTAAAGCATTTCTCAGTTTGAAACTGATTGCTGTGGGCGATGACGAAGGAGCTGGCCAGGACGCCATAGGCCACAACGGTAAAATCAGGAGCCAATGCTGCAGTGATTTTTAACTTGAAGGAAAAGCTGCCCTCGGTCACTGAATCATTTAAAGGGACATTTGTGTCAACAGATGCTGGTTTTATTCTAATTTCTCACAGTATAAAGATATTGTTTGATATTATTTACCTGCGTTTTCAGCCACAACAATTCGTTTGCGCCCCTGCATAATAATACCATCTCGGGCAAGGACCTGAAAATATATAAAGTATGAGAAATACATACTATATTTCATACAGCTGTGTCTTGTGCTTTCAAACTTTTTTTTTTTTTAACTATACTGTTCAGTGTATTGAAAAGTCCAAACAAGGACAGTTGAGAAGTAGCACTAGCACTCTCTACACTACACTACACTATACTACATAAATAAAAAACATATGCATATATAAAAAAAAATGATACTGATATAATTTAATGTGGTAGTAAAATAGACTGGCATTATATCAGACTGTGTTTATATGCACTACTTCAGTAAGTTCAGTCATAGGACATGCAGAAAATTATTACAAAATCAAATTAGTGATACAATTTAAAGCTTAAAGTGTATAGTTTAAACATGTGCATTACGCTGTATTTTTAAACTAACATTGTAACATATGTCATTCTGTTATGTTAATTGTGCATTAACATAAACACTTAAAATGTCACCTGTATTCTATGTCACTTCACTGTGTGTTTCTTTGTGTTATGGATGTGTAATCTTTCTGTGAAAATGTCTTTCTTTTAAATGTAAAGCTATAAAAACAAATAAGGACAATAAAATCTAAAATCTAAAATGTTTTTAACACAGATATTAAAACCTTCTCATATCTCCCCTACACTATCATACAGCGTCTCACCAAGTATATGAAGTCCATGGGCCCCTTCTTCTCTTTGACCACACTGTAGTTGATGGTTATATCCTGCATAGAGTCACAGGGGAGGGGCTCGGAGATGCTCTTCACCTCGACGGAGCTCACAGTTTTGGTGTCTGGAGTCGACTCCTGGGCCATAGACAGTATTATGTCCCCAGGCTCATAGTACGGGACCCTGTATCCAGGGTAGTCCAGCGAGGGCTTCTGACTGATCTGTGATTTAGGATAGTGATAGATAGATAGATAGATGTAGATACTTTACTGATCCCAAAGGAAATTTTAAAATAGATAGATTCATTAAATTAAGTGGTATTGTAATTTATTATGTACAATATTGGGCCTTTAACCATGATATAACAGCATTTTCTGATCATTAGTTTATTCAAAGTTGCATTCAAATCATGCATTTTTGGTTATATTGCATTGTCCAGTCTCTAATGCACATATGTGTCTTTAAGCAAGACACTTCACCCACCTTGCCTACTGTGAATGTGGTGCGTGTGTGAGTGATTAGTGGTGGTCAGTGGGGCCTATGGTGCACACTGGCAGCGTCATTTATGTCAGTCTGCCCCAAGGCAGCTGTGGCTACAATAGTAGTTTACCACCACCATGTGAATTCAATGCCAATCCAGTGTTAAAGTGTCTGACAAAGCCTCTGATCTCCAGTATTCTTCACAGTGTCTTACATGGAGATGAATGTTTCCACTGTATGTTGTGGTGTCAAGAGAGAAAGTGGCCACTCCGTTGCTGTCGGTCGTGAGGTTTTGGAGGTGCCGTGATGACCAGAACTCGCCCTCAAACAGGTACAAGTTTGTGTTTGCAATGGGCTGGTCATCAAATGTCACTGCCTTAACCTAAAATACACCATATAGTTTACATTAAAGTGAGTTAATTTATTAGTAACACAGGTGATAGATGGTGGACTTACTTTTCCTTGCACAGGAATATCTTTCTGATAAACCTTTGGTGTGTCAAAAAAGGACAATTTTCCAATGACGTATGAAATATGAATTACTTTGTGCTGCGTATGTGTGATGCCTGTGAATAAACAAATGCCTTTAATATACATACTATACTTAAAACTATACACACACTATGCTTTTTTTTGCTAGTATTCACGAATTATTACAAAATTGTAAATCACAGTATTAGATTTTAACAGTCACATCTGAACCTTGGTTGCCTGTGTCTAAGCCTGGATAATAAACATACCCTAAATATACTTGGTATATACTTTTATCAAGTACTAAAGTAACTTATGCAATATTGATCAAAAATCACTTAATAGTTGATTTTTAGTTTTTCTTTTTTTTCTTCTATGTAACATTTTTACCCTATGTGTATTACGCGTAGTACAAATGAATACATGTGAATGTAAATAATAATGAGTTGTGGGTGGAAATAGGTGTCAATACTTGAAAACACTCGAACCTTGAAACACAAATATTCATGAATACATTTAACAAGTTGTATTATTTTTAAAAAAACAAAAGGAAAAAAAGTACCTGTTCCCTCCTCTTCCATTTTGGCCACAATCTCTAGTGTGTCCTGCAGAGCCTTTTGGTCCAGTTTTGTGAAAGTGGACATTGGCAAAGTAAAGGTAGCACACCCATTTTTATCGGTCTAAAAACAAGCAAAATACAACTAAATTATTGTAAACTATTGTTGGATTAAACTATTGAGCAATTTGCATACTGGTTTAAAAATATACCGTATAGCTTCTATTATGCTGCAGCTACTTTATGCAAATGTTGATTATTAAATTGACAATGAACCTGTTTGCTCTCTTTATGGCAGGGGGCAGTGATCACTGGCATGGCATCTGGCCTATCAAGCACTATATAAGAGCCATATGTGATGACTGGTCTACATGCATCCATTTTCAGTGTACCAGGAACAGGCTGTCCATAGGTATATCTAAAGAGAAGGGACATGATTATGATTATGATTATGATTATTTTGTTTTTAATATAAAGAGTTTACTGGACTTACTTGACACAAACTTCTACCGGGATTTCCTTCTGGCCAATGCTCACTTGATCCTTGGAGGTGATTGTAACATCAAACTTTGGCAAAACTGGGGGTTAAAATAAAGTTGTATTTATATGTTAATCTATTACAAACTTGTTAAATTGGTATAAGGACAGATCTTTTTTTTATACATGAAATTAACTTTTACATTCACTATGTAGATCTTTAACATTTTGTTCATTGAAAACCACAATATTGATTTAAAAGAACTTCAAGGTGCATTGTGTAACTTTTCTGATGGAGGGTCCGTCAAATGCTTTTCACCACAGATATGTTATTGTTTTGTTTGGAATGTTTTACAGTATGGAATTAAACTTTTCTATGTTCTTGGAGATCAAACTAGATCAAGTTACAGGTCAGATGTGTGTAAAGGCGACCCCGCTCACAGTCAGAATAGTTGTTTTTCAAATTATTTTTGAGCTATAAACCTACCTGTGATTTAATTTAGATTTAATGTCATACTCTGGAACATTCCAGGCAGAGCAATGACATCTTCATAGAAACAAACAGGTGACAAACCCCCAACCAAATTGTTACATAGTGCAACTTTAAAATAGAAACAGGTCCATTGACTTTCTGTTCAAAACTGCAGTACTGATTTTTTTATGTAGTACTGATCTGCTGTGCTTTATAGTGGTATTTCACTATGGCAAGCAGCATTTTAAATAGTTTTAATGGCTACTTAACTTTGAACATGTCTGTATAATCTACAGTCTAAATTGCAAATGCAAGGAAGTGCAGAACTATGAGTTAGGTGGTAGTTGAAAACTGAAATTTTCATGGAACTCAAGTCCCAAATACAGGAAACACTCAACATGCATGTATCACTTAAAATATAACTCTAGACAAATCTGAAGTAACATACTTTAGGACATGGTTAGAGGCCTTTAAGGTGTATGCAGTCTGTCTACATATCCAAATGCTCTGTTCCACCTTATGCTGTCATCATGTGTAAGTTTTCAAGTTAACAGCTACCTTTCACCTCTTTGTTCAGTGGAGATCGGCATTTCAGGTCTGATATTATCTACATGATTTTAGTGAAGGTGTATGGAGTTTAAAAACACAGTGGAGCACCCCCTGTATTACCACAAGACATCACAGTGTTTTCTGTTTAAGAGATAAACTCAGCCTAAATATGGAAGGTTTGTGTTAAACATGTGTATGTTTTTGGTGAGGAAACATAACATGGATTAGAAAATAGAATAATATAGACCCTTTAAGAATGCATTTTGTAAACAAACAATGTAAAACAAAATATGAATAATGCATTATGAAATGAACAACACTTACCATACTTCTCCACCTTGAAGGGGTGGAAGATTTTGTCCTCCCCAAAAGAGACAATGAACCGGTAGCTGCCCTCTTTGGCCTCAGGATTCAGGGGGTAAGACAGCTGCAGTATTTTACCTTCAGAGGTGTAGTTCACCCACTGCCCGATGCGGTTACCATGTACATCCTGACAAACAAAGGCAAAACATGTGTATTAGAGTAATGAAACCTCCTCCATGGTTTTCAGCAGAAGTTACTGAACATGTAGCTCATAGTAGTGTAAAAGAGAGGCCAATCTGATATTAAAACTCTGTGAATTTGTGAAATCTCACACTCGTGTAAACAGCCGCGAAGTCTAGAATTGGACTTTGTTTGATCTTATTATAATCCCTGTTAGTCTCGGTCTCAGTCAGTTTAGAGCTCAGTCCTTGTTTGGTGAAAATCACTTCAACACTTGACATTTTAAAAGTATCCCCTTCCAAATCTTACCTCTAGTTCGATGATGTCATACTGCAAAACAAAGAGAAAAAAAATCAAAATTCACAGTGCAGTATTTTGTATATGAAAACAATCAATTCTATTCAGAAGACTGAGGGATTATACAGACATAGTTTATATATTTTGGTAAACTTTATTATAATATATGTATTTATCTATGACTTCATATACTTGGTTATTTCAAATTTAAATGATTGATTATTAATTATCAGAGTATTGACAATATCTGAGTACACAGAGCACAATGTTTATATATGCAAAGACTTCAAAATAACAATTATTTTTTCACAGATAAAATTCTAATTCTGCATTTAAGCCTAAAAAATTACATAACAAAAAGGGTAGGAGTTGTGACCCTGAGTTTCTGTGAACTTTTAAACAAGTCTGTATTAACTAAGCAAACTGAACTTAGAGATGCAATGGGCCCGGGTCAGTCTGACTCATTTAAATCAATACAGCCAATCACCTTTCGACAGGCAGGCCTGAGCTTTGTGTCCAGCGTCACCAGCCTGAAGTGCACTGCAGAAATAAACATACTTAAATTAAATAAGGCTCATATTTGGTTTGCAATGACCAAAACATAAACATTAATGAAACAGTTACATTATCAGCAGCAGTTTTATTCATCAACACTTCTGGCCCCAAGGGGAGCAGAAGTGAATTGCATTATAACAGAAGCAGAATATTGTAAATTATTATAAAATGGGGAAAGACTTGATAACATGTGATGGATTGTTGAGTAATTACATCATTGGTTAGTCAGGATGGTTGCCATATAATTTCAAATGCCAAATAAAATAATTTAAATTATTTTTTTGATTGAATGATAAAGAAAACACTGGAAAGAACAGGCAACCAAGGCAGAAAAATATTAGAATGTTTTTGTCCTCAAGAAACATATAGCAGTTAAAGCCTCACTGTGCCAAAAAATAGAGTAAAATAAAAAAAAAAATATGTTGCTGTTTTTTTAATTTTAGATGCTTTTATAGCACTGAAAATTTAAGAAAACATGCTTCCTGTGAGTGGGTTTGAATTTGCACAAAGTTATCTCATATTTGGTCTAGAGGAGGGCTTCCTCCTGCTACGTTCCATGGAACTGTTGTTATTTTGGTTGTATTCTTCCACAGTAGTTCTGAAGTATAGTTTTATCTTTTTTTTCCCGTTGTACCTTAAAATAAGATAAATTACCAGTCTGTCCTGGGAGGTAGATGGGTTTGTCTGTCTGGATGAAGCTCACTGGTTTACTGATTCGGATGAGGACTCTGCGAACCTCTTGTGAGTAAAACGTTTTCCCTCGAACCTCCACCTGGAAGTCCCGCACCTGCTCATCAGACACCAGAGGAACCTAGAGTCACAAAGAGACAAGAGTCACACTCTTTTCTATGGATAGCATGTCAAGTCAAAACAATATAATGAAATATTTAACATGACAGAAAAAAGATAGTTTTATTAACATAGCCATTAAACTCTGATCAATAGTGCATAAAAAATAGGGTGTACATTTATTTAAAATTTTATAACATCTATCTGTGACTCCAGTGTATACCAGTGTAAGCGGGCACTTGGGACTAGGTGGTTTAAGTGTCTTGCCAAAGTATACAACAAAAGCATTCATCTGTGGATCTGGAAATAAGCTGTGCGTCAGTGAATTTGAACACAATACTAATAATGTTTTTTTTGAGAACAGGATTCGACCCGCCAACCTTCGAATTAGATCAGTGGACAAACCAACTGAGATAACGTTGTGTTTAACTTATGAAGTGTATTTTACAGATGTCTGTACCAGGAAGTCATGGCAGGAGTGGAAATCCTCATCAGATTTTTTCTGGAAGAGGGTGGTGTTGAGCTCCGGGGACCTGAGTGTCACTGTCATCACCATAGACTCATTGGGCTTCATGAGATTGGCACATAACTTGCCCTGAGCTCCAGACTCCAGGATGGCAGGGACAGCCACTGTGTAGTATCTGCAGACAAATAGAGGCACACACTGTAAAACAAGCAAAACTGGTATATAATGGATAAGATTCTTTCACGTCAATCACTTTGCCCTTATGACCTCATGTTTATGGCTGAGAGATATATTTGTATTACTATATTTCTATATTTTTATTTTTACTTGTATATGCATTTATATAATTATTTTGACATCAGTCTCTTGTTATTTTTGCTACTTATTTTTATTTTATTATTTATTATTGCCATTTATGTTCATGTTATGTGTGGTGTATTTGCCCATGTGTTGCCTTTGAGTTTTCATGCAGCCTGTTCTGGCGCTGTCGCCCATGCGCCTGTCTTTTTCTGGTACTTGCAAAATGTATGCAGTAAAACGTGGTGCTGTTAAGGTTTGCATAAATGTACCTGCTCTTCGAGTCTTTTTTCGAATACATTACAATTGGCGACGAGGATACTTGCGGAGGGACAAAGGCACACGGTGTCGGTACTAGTGAGTACGATGGCCCACATCGGCAATATTGACGAGTTTAAGCCAGAAAATGAGCCGTGGACTGCATACATCAAGCGGCTTGAGCAGTTTTTCGATGCCAACTACGTTGAAGAGGTGACGTATGTAGCCGTCTTGCTAAGTGTAATGGGTGCAACTACATATGGACTTTTGAGAAACTTTGTGCAACCGGAAGGATAAGACTTTTGAAGAAAGATCTTACAAGGACATTTTGAGCCAAAGTCGATTTTAGTTGCTGAAAGGTTCCGTTTTAACAGGTGCAACCAGAAAGCTAATCAGACAGTTGCCCAGTATGTTGCTGAGCTAAAACAACAAGCAGCTAACTGTGAGTTTGGCGCGAGTCTGGATTCGGTACTACGGGACCGGTTTGTTAGTGGCATTAAAAATGAAACGTGCCAGAGAAGATTACTTTCTGAAGACAAACTCACGTTTGCAAAGGCTTTTGAGCTCGCACTCAATATGGAGACTGCCGACAGAGACACTCGACAGCTGAGAGGTACTGAAAGTGAACTTGTGGGGTCGGGTACTGTCCACAAGGTGAGACAAGAGAAACATGTGCTATCGGTGTAAAGGAAAGAATCACAACGCAAATGAATGTCATTTCAAAGAGACTAAATGCCATAACTGTGGAAAAATAGGACATCTGAAAAAGACATGTCACACAAAACCACAGAAAGGTCATTCACGTCCAACCTACAAGAGATCTCAAGGTAAAGACACCAAGTACATGACTGCTAAAGAAGATTCAGAACCAGAGGAGTTGGCGATCATGACAGTGAGCAGTGAGGATGATGAAATGTACAAAGTTACATTTTCTATTGAAGATGTACATATGGAAATGGAAGTAGACACTGGAGCAGCAAGGAGTGTCATTTCACAAGCAAATACTGGAAAAAGTTGTCACACCTGCCTTTACAACCAGCTAAAGTAAAACTCAAAGCATATAATGGAGGGCACATTCACGTGGTCGGACAGCTCGTAGCACATGTCAAGTATGAGGATCAAGCTGTGGAACTGTCACTGCTAGTTGTCAAAGGATGTGGAGCTTTGTGGCAGAAACTGGTTGAGGCAGCTAAAACTCAACTGGAAAATGATTAAGTATGTAAGTGTGACCAAGCCTCAAACCATTAAAGATCTTATAGACAAATACAGTGAAGTATTCAGGGATGAATTGGGCATTCTAAAAGACATTAAAGCAAGCATCATTGTAAAGTCATAGGTACCACCCAAGTTTTGCAAATACAGGACTCTTCCGTTTGCATTGAAAGAAAAAGTGGTAGGTGAACTGAGAAGGCTGGAGGAAGAAAAAAATCATTTCACCAGTTAAACACAGTGACTGGGCAGCACCAGTCCTACCAGTGCAGAAAAGAGACCAATTACTGTGCTTATGTGGCGACTCTAAAGTGTCGGTAAACCAAGCCATTGAGACAGACACTTACTCACTGCCTCGCCTGGAGGAGCTGCTCGCGACCCTCAGTGGAGGTAAAATCTTTTCGAAAATAGATCTTGCAGCAGCTTATCAGCAAGTGTTGTTGGATGAGGTCTCTAAAAATTATACAACCGTCAACACACATAAGGGACTTTGTTTATAATAGGCTTCCTTTTGGGATAAGTGCTGCCCCATCTATTTTCCAGCGCATCATGTAGAATATCATGAAAGATCTGCCAGTGGTTTATCTGGACGACTTACTAATCACTGGGCGCACAGAAATGGAGCACCACACCAATCTGGAAAAGTGCTGAGGCGTCTTCTGGAAAACGGCCTGCGAGTGAAACATTCCAAGTGTGAGTTCGGCAAAGAGCAAATCGAATATCTGGGACACATCCTGGATCAGCAAGGCATCCACCCAGCGTAAGAAAAGGTGAGGGCAATACAGGAAGCCCCTGCTCCCACTAATGTGAAGGAGTTGAAAGCGTTTTTAGGGCTTGTGAACTATTATGATAGATTTGTGTCAATGCAAAGCACAGTACTTGCCCCACTGTACAGGTTACTCAGAGAACAAGTAACATGGAAATGGACTGAGTGTGAGCAGGCAGCTTTTGTTAAGTGTAAAGAGCTGCTAACTAGTGATCAGATTTTAGCCCAGTATGACCCAAACCTACCACTCACTTTAGCTTGCGATGCCTCTACAAATGGCATTGGAGCAGTAATCCAACACACAATGCCAAATGGGGAAGAAAGACCCATAGCTTATGCCTCACGCACGCTGTCCCCAGCTGAAAAAAAGTATTCCCAAATTGAAAAAGAGGCTCTGGGGCTGATTTATGGTGTTAAAAATTTCATCAGTATCTGTGGTGTAGACATTTTATTCTAGCAACTGACCATCGCCCCCTGCTGACACTTTTTGGTGAGCATAAGTGTTTACCCACATTGGCAGCGGCACGCATTCAAAGATGGGCAATCATATTGTCAGCGTATGATTACCACATTGTCTACAAAAAATCAACAGATCATAGTACTGCAGACGGACTGTCATGTTGTCCATTACCAGAGACTAGTGATGAGGCAACAGCAGTGAGCACTGCAACAGTACACTCACTGTTGACTGAGCACATAAAGGAAGCTCCAGTGAATGCCACACAAATCGCAAGGGTTACACGTACAGACTCAGATCTGTCAAGAGTTTACAAGTATGTAATGGAAGGGTGGCCAACTAATATTAACGACAACCTTAAAGTGTATTACACAAAGCGACATGAACTTTGTGCTGAGCATGGATGCGTCCTGTGGGGAACCCGAGTCATTGTGCCATCAAAAATGAGAAAAGCAGTGCTGAAAGAGGTTCACTTGGGTCACCAGGGCATAGTAAAGTCCAAAGCCCTAGCTCACAAATATGTTTGGTGGCCAAATGTGGACTTTGACATTGAACAGGCCTGCAAAGTGTGAAATATGTCAGTTGGAGCAAAAATACATACACAGAATGGTTGGAAGTGTTTCGTATGGCACAGATCACAACACAAGTGACAGTCATCAGGTTAAAAAGACTGTTTGCCTCTTATGGACTTCCTGAACAGATAGTGACTGACAATGCTACCACTTTCACTTCTGAAGAGTTTCAAACGTTTGTGACACAAAACGGCATCTTGCACACAGCAAGTGCTCCTGGACACCCCCCTACAAATGGTTGGGCAGAAAGATATGTTCAGACTTTTAAAACGGGCATGAAAAAGCTTGCCAGCCACACCAGCAGTATTGAGGTCAAACTGTCACTGTTTCTGTTTCAGAACCGCTCCACTCCAAAATGTACTACGGGTCAGTCTCCAGCGGACTTTCTTCACAGGCACATCCGCACCTGCCTGGATTTCCTCAAACCCTGCACGAAAAAGGTTCACAAATAGCAGTATCAACAAAAAGCTCATCACGACTACACATCTCAAGACTGTTCTTTTGAGACGGACGAGTCAGTATATCTTCGCAATACAGCGGGAGGAGCTCACAAGTGGATTCCTGGAAAAGTACTGAGACAAACAGGACCAGTTTCCTATGAAGTGAAAGAGAGAAACACTGACATGGTGCACAGACACCATGGAGATCAGCTTCGTGCTAGAGCAAGACCGGAAACAGAGACTGAGCCTTGGAACTGAAACACCAGAGCAAAATACTGAAGATGACACATCTGTGGAGACCAATGCAGATTCTACCAAGCAGCCATCTGACCTGGTAGAATCTCCACCTGTGACTTTAAGATGTAAAAAAACCTCAGAGATATTCGCAATAGCACTATCTACTAACTATCTTTAGAAGTAAAAGTATTCTAAGACGTTATAATTGCTGATATATTTTGTTCATGGCATATCAGTGTGACATTTGAAATTTAATTGATAGTTGAAGTAAATTGTTGGGTCACATAGTGGTGACAATGTTGTTATGTTAACTGTTTTGAAATTGTATACAAATTAAAAATGTCTATGTGTACAGTTTTTTTTTTTGTATATATTTGTTTTATAGTAAGTCCTCTTTTAGAGAGGGGATGATGTGATGTATTTGCCCATGTGTTGCCTGTGAGTTTTCATGCAGCCTGTTCTGGTGCTGTTGCCCATGCGCCTGTCTTTTTCTGGTACTTGCAAAATGTGTACAGTAAAACGTGGCACAGTTAAGGTTTGCTTAAACGTACCTGCTCTTCGAGTCTTTTTTCAAATACATTACATTATGTTTATATGCCTTTGTTATTATAATATATTGTGATGTGTGAGCTACTGTGTCCAAAAAATGTCCCTTATGGATCAATAAAGTTTGTCTAAGTTAAAGTAGATGAGATTCTATCTCATTTCATGGCTAAAATTAAAAGGTGCATTGTGTAACTTTTCCTTCAAATTCTTGTCTCCATAGAGAGTTATTACTTTGTCTAGAATGTTTGGCATTAAACGTTTCTATGAAGACCAAACCAGACCATATTACAGGTCATATCTGTGGAGAGGCATCCCCTCTCACAGCCAGAATGCCTTGGATTTTTAGACTATAAAACTACCTGGAATTAAATAAATGTAAGATAGAGCAGTTTAATGTCATAATGTCAAGGCAGAGCAATGACATATGCATAGAAACAAGCAGGTGGCGGACCCCCAACCAAAACGTTACATAGTGCCTTTAAACGCTACAAGTCTGTGATTAAAAACTTGAACAGAAAATTTTAATTATGAAAACATCTTAAAAATGTTACTTACGGTCCTTCCAAAGCCTGACCCAAATAGGAGCACCCGAGAGTCACAAACAGCACCCACGTCCGCATCTGGATCCCAGGGTGACCCATGACTGACCAGGACGGACTTTAGTGTCAGCAGCTCTTAAATAGTCTGTGAAAAGAGGACACGCCCCCATTAGTTAGGACACACCCCAACATAAGGAGGCTATTCTCAGTGACATCTCTGTGATTGACTGTCAAATCATAGAATAGAAAAACAGCATAAACAATTTGAATGCAACTGAAAAGTTGGCTCACATGAATCCTGTTTTACACCCCTTATAATCAATTTTAATAGCCTTAATAAAGCATCAACGCTTTAACACAAGGGAGACAAGCATGTTACAGTACTACGCTACATTACAATTCAAATCTGTGGAGAGTCGCCCCAATTCACGGAAGGAATTACTGTATTTTTGAGCAATAGAAACACCTATAATGAACACTGCACTATAAAGGAAAAATGCAATAACTGCCTATTTCGTAAAATTTGGTGAAGGTTTAATGATTGAACCCTGTCTTGATGTGAAATTTGCATTAACTGCTATTACTTCAATAATTCCAATGAAAGGGGCAGCAGCTGCAGCTCGAAATATTGTAACTGATTAATTCCAACGCAGATGCTGCACTTTTTACTGGAGAGTTTCACACAATTGAACAATTCAGCAACTTTAAGGCTAATTAAACTGTAGTTATTATAAAAGCATGAAACTCAGCATTACCAGTTTGTTTTTGTAGTAATCTTGGAGCACAGAGTGTACAATCACTATCTGATATGTTGGACAAATTATCTAAAATTAAACACTGGCCCAGACTAAGACTAAGTGGCAACAGTAAGAGTCTTGCGGCAGTGCACTTTACCCATGTGGGATGTTTGATTTTTACCACGCAAACAGCATTCACCTGATTACTAAGGCCAAAGTAGACAATTTTTTCAGCTAAGTAAATCTTTGTGCACTGATAAAGTCTTCAAACACAGCATAGTACTTACAACATTTTAGTGCTACTATTATATGAACAACATACAGTACAAGGCAAGATCTGTGTAGGTCTATTTTATCAACTGAAAATGTGTGTTTGAATATTTGTCAAGAGTTGCATGGATAATTTTGACTGCAAAATAATTAAATATACATTAAAGGACCTACATTCTATTTTCTGATCTCTGTGATAATGTTTCCTCATCACAAACATGCCTGGAGTTGTGCTTTGTTTCATTCACACATATCCATCATATTTAGGCTAGTGCTCCATTGTGTTATGAAATTCCATGCACCTTTGTTAGAATAATTTGGAAGATTTTAGCCCCAGGTAGCTGTTAAACTACCACTACATGACAGCACGAGGTGGAAGAGCGCATTTTGAGCTTTGTAGATGTAGACAAACTAACAAAGGAGGTCCTAAAAATTAAGTTGATTAGAAACATGTTTGACTGGCTTAAGACATTTACTCACTAACTAAAACAAACTATCAGAATGTGCTGGGAAAATAATTGGAACATAATTTTAAAATGACAATGAGTAAACATGGAATAATCTATCCTCATTGCTTATCATTTGTTTACTGTGGTTTCTAAATAAAGTCAGCAACTACAGAGTGAAGTGACGAATATTTTTGCTATGAACTGTGACCTGGTCTATTGGTCATACACCCACAACCTGATAAAATGTAGACATCAGCACTTTATGACTCATTTTGACCAATATATTATGGACAAAATATGAATATACTTGCAGTTATATGTTCAGATGTTGTTCCTTATCTTATGTAATTACATTTTGATGGTAATGTGGTGGATAATGTGAGTAGTCAGCCTTAAATTTATAACATACTGTTCTTCTTTGTCAGTGAAATTGCTCTGTTCATCTGTGTCTTATGGACATGGAATATACAAATAAAAAAATTCAAATCAAATCAAATTGATTTTTTATTTTTTTTTTATATATGAGCAATAGGCCTTAAGGCTGTAATGTAATTAGATTGGCTGACCAGACCCTGTTGTATTCCCACATATCACCACCAGATGCTTTCTACATTACTGCTGTCTGATAGTGTGCCAGCATTAGACTGACAGAAGAAGACCAGAGAGCAAAGGTGAGCCTGAACAAATGCCAGGTGAGGAGTGAGGGACTAGGAACAGGTTTCACATCAGCCATATACTGATGAAAAAATAATAATAATAACAATAATAAATTGTACAGATGGAAGCTTTAGTCTGTTATAGACAGGTAACCATTCACTGTTACGTGTATTAAATTAATTAATTAAATTCATTTTACAAAACCTTTTCTGTACAGAATCCGTTAGAGTCAACCACCTCATCACATATGCTAAATAGTAACTTTCTTGGCCAACTGTTTTGAATCGAGAGAAACTGAGGTCTGCCAAATTTTTTGGGCTGATATGTAAACAGATTTTGGCAACATATATTCATTCACTACGTAGGATGTTGTTTCCCCATAGAAAGCTTGACCCTAACAGTATCGATCCAGTCCTTCTTTCTAAACTTTACATTAAGTTTAAGAGGTCAAGGAGCACAAATTATGTAAGTGCTTGTAGTGAATTTGACAAATAACAGTGGCGTTAAGGCCAGTTAAGGTTGCAAAAAGACAAAATATAGGTAATGCAATGACCGAAAATACATACTAATCTGGATATTTTCTGCTTGGCATTTGCCAGTTTCTCCTATGAGACCACAATTTAAAAATGATGTAGACCTAATCTGAGCACTAGCAACTCACTTTGCAGTAGGCTGATATCATACAATTCAGTTGTGGTAATTGATAATTATATTTACATTATAATTATATTTACATTATAAAAAAAAACAATCAATTATATATACATTACAAAAACAAACCTGAATAATGTTTTAATTAAGTTTTATTTGGTCATTAATATTTCCTTAAGTCTACTCTGGTATGCCCTTGTACTCATTTCACCTATAAAAATATTTAAGTCAGTCTCTGTACTGTAATCCATGGCCTCTTTCCACATGTCAGCAGTTCTCCACAATAATATCATAGTTTTTAAATTAAGAAATACAATTTTAGTTGAGTATTGTTTGTTTATGCACATAATAGGCATTAATATTTAGAGGTTTTGCCTCAATAATAATTTCTGTTCAATAGAGCAGCATTTCCTACTTTCTCCTCTGAGACCACAATCCAGGAAATGAAACCTAATATAATATCCCCTCCTTGAACCGTCACCTTATCGTAGTGGAGGGGTTTGAGTGCCCGAATGATCCCGGGAGCTATGTTGTCGGGGGCTTCATGCCCCTGGTAGGGTCACCCAAGGCAAACAGGTCCGGGGGGACGGGTCAGACGAAGAACGGTTCAGAAGCCCCTATGATGAGTGTACGAGCAAGGCCAGTTACGTCGCCCGGATTGGCGTCACCGGGGCCTCACCCTGGAGCCAGGCCTGGGGGTGGGTGCTCGCCAGCGAGCGCCTGGTGGCCGAGCCTCCCCCCACGGGGCTCGGCCGGGCTCAGCCCGAAGGAGCGACGTGGGGCCGTCCTCACGTGGGCCCACCACCCGCAGGAGGATCCATATGGGGCCGGTGCAGAGAGATCTGGGCAGCAGTCGACGGCGGGGGCCTCGGCGACCGGATCTCCGGACATGGAGACTAGCTCTGGGGACATGGAATGTCACCTCGCTGGGGGGTAAGGAGCCTGAGCTTGTGCGGAAGGTTGAGCGTTACCGACTAGATATAGTCGGCCTCACCTCCACGCACAGTTTGGGCTCTGGAACCCAACTCCTTGAGAGGGGCTGGACTCTCCATTTCTCTGGCGTTGGCCGCGGGGAGCGGCGGCAGGCTGGTGTGGGCCTGCTCATTGCCCCACAGCTCAGTCGCTGTGTGTTGGAGTTCACCCCGGTGAACGAGAGGGTCGCGTCCCTGCGCCTTCGGGTCGGGGACAGGTCTCTCACTGTGGTGTCGGCCTACGGGCCAAACAGCAGTGCAGAGTACCCGGCCTTCTTGGAGTCCTTGGGAGGGGTACTAGACAGTGCACCGACCGGGGACTCCGTTGTTCTCCTGGGGGACTTCAACGCCCACGTGGGCAACGACAGTGACACTTGGAGAGGGTTGATTGGGAGGAACGGCCTCCCCGATCTGAACCCGAGTGGTGTTTTGTTATTGGACTTCTGTGCTAGTCACAGTTTGTCCATAACGAACACCATGTTCGAGCACAAGGGTGTCCATAAGTGCACGTGGCACCAGGACACCCTAGACCGGAGGTCGATGATCGACTTTGTCGTCGTGTCATCTGATCTCCGGCCGCGTGTCTTGGACACTCGGGTGAAGAGAGGGGCTGAGCTGTCAACTGATCACCACCTGGTCGTGAGTTGGGTTCGCTGGCGGAGGAGGAAGCCGGAAAGACCTGGCAGGCCCAAGCGTGTAGTGAGGGTCTGTTGGGAACGTCTGGCGAAGCCCTCTGTCAGAGGGACCTTCAACTCGCACCTCCGGGAGGACTTCTCCCGGATTCCGGGGGAGGCTGGAGATATGGAGTCCGAGTGGGCTTCATTCTCGGCCTCTATTGTCAATGCAGCTGCTCGGAGCTGTGGGCGTAAGGTCTGTGGTGCCTGTCGTGGCGGCAACCCCAGAACCCGGTGGTGGACACCGGAAGTAAGGGATGCTGTCAAGCTGAAGAAGGAGTCCTATCAGCCTTGCTGGCTCGGGGGACTCCTGAAGCAGCTGACGGGTACCGGCGGGCCAAGCGTGCTGTAGCCCGTGTGGTCGCGGAGGCAAAAACTCGGAGCTGGGAGGAGTTCGGGGAGGCCATGGAGAAGGACTATCGGACGGCCTCAAAGAGATTCTGGCAAACCGTCCGGCGCCTCAGGAGGGGAAAGCAGTTCTTCACCAACACTGTTTACAGTGCGGGGGGAGAGCTGTTGACCTCGACTGGGGACGTTGTCCGGCGGTGGAAGAAATACTTTGAGGATCTCCTCAATCCCACCGTCACGTCCTCCTCCGAGGAGGCCGAGGCTGGGGACTCGGAGGCGGACTCATCCATCACCCTGGCCGAAGTCACTGAGGTGGTTGGCAAGCTCCTTGGTGGCAAGGCTCCGGGGTTGGATGAGATCCGTCCTGAGTACCTGAAGTCTCTGGATGTTGTGGGGCTGTCTTGGCTGACACGCCTCTTCAACATCGCGTGGCGGTCGGGGACAGTACCTCTGGACTGGCAAACCGGGGTGGTGGTCCCTCTGTATAAGAAGGGGGACCAGAGGGTGTGTTCCAACTATAGGGGGATCACACTTCTCAGCCTTCCCGGTAAGGTCTATGCCAGGGTACTGGAGAGGAGAATCTGGCCGATAGTCGAACCTCGGATTCAGGAGGAGCAGTGTGGTTTTCGTCCTGGCCGTGGAACACTGGACCAGCTCTACACTCTCCATAGGGTGCTCGAGGGTTCATGGGAGTTTGCCCAACCAGTCCACATGTGTTTTGTGGATCTGGAGAAGGCATTCGACCGTGTCCCTCGTGGTGTCCTGTGGGGGGTGCTCTGGGAGTATGGGGTCCGGGGCCCTTTGCTAAGGGCTGTCCGGTCCCTGTATGACCGGAGCAGGAGCTGTGTTCGCATTGCCGGCAGTAAGTCAGACCTGTTCCCGGTGCATGTTGGACTCCGCCAGGGCTGCCCTTTGTCACCAGTTCTGTTCATTGTATTTATGGACAGAATTTCTAGGCGCAGTCAGGGGCCGGAGGGGGTCCGGTTTGGGGACCACAGGATTTCATCTCTGCTGTTTGCGGACGATGTTGTCCTGTTGGCTTCATCGAACCAGGACCTGCAATGTGCACTGGGGCGGTTTGCAGCCGAGTGTGAAGCGGCTGGGATGAAGATCAGCTCTTCCAAGTCCGAGGCCATGGTTCTCGACCGGAAAAAGGTGGCTTGCCCTCTCCGGGTGGGTGGGGAGTCTTTGCCTCAAGTGGAGGAGTTCAAGTATCTCGGGGTCTTGTTCACGAGTGAGGGGAGGACGGAACGTGAGATTGACAGGCGGATCGGTGCAGCTTCGGCAGTGATGCGGTCGCTGTATCGGACCGTTGTGGTGAAGAGGGAGCTGAGTCGAAAGGCGAAGCTCTCGATTTACCGGTCAGTCTTCGTTCCTACTCTCACCTATGGTCATGAGCTCTGGGTAGTGACCGAAAGGACGAGATCGCGGATACAAGCGCTCGAAATGAGTTTCCTCCGCAGGGTGGCTGGGCGCTCCCTTAGAGATAGGGTGAGGAGCTCAGTCACACGGGAGGAGCTCGGAGTAGAGCCGCTGCTCCTCCACGTCGAGAGGAGCCAGTTGAGGTGGCTCGGGCATCTGTTCCGGATGCCTCCTGGGCGCCTCCCTCGGGAGGTGTTCCGGGCATGTCCCGCCGGGAGGAGGCCCCGGGGAAGACCCAGGACACGCTGGAGGGACTATGTCTCTCGGCTGGCCTGGGAACGCCTCGGGGTCCCCCCGGAGGAGCTGGAGGACGTGTCTGGGGTGAAGGAAGTCTGGGAGTCCCTGCTTAGGCTGCTGCCCCCGCGACCCGGCCCCGGATAAGCGGACGAAAATGGATGGATGGATGGAAACCTAATATGAGCACCATTTGTCCTGATGCATTAATGACTCTGGTCGTACTCCATTTTTTCAGTAAAACATTTGGTAAAACGTAGAAACGCTCTGCCCCCCCACATCTGAACAACCTCCACAGTGGAGTGTTTAAAGTCTCGTTTTAAGACCCACTTTGACTCTCTAGCTTTTAAAACTGAGGCTGTGAGGGGGCTTTTCACAAAATACCAAAAATGACAAAACCATTTTTATTTTATTTTTTTTTCATTTTTTAAAGCTTGTGTAGCAGGATGAGCAAGTAAAACCTGTCACACTCAGTGTTACCAGATTGGGTTTACCCTATTCCACCCTATTCAGCAAAAAAAACACCCAACAACATTTTGTCACAAAAAACATTACATCTTTGAATAAACATATGTAATCCGTTGCTGGGCTTTTAAAAAAAAATATTGCCAGTATTGAGAAAAAAATGTTAAATGTAGAAGAGCATTTTAATTTCTCACAGAAAAAATTACATTTAATATTTAAATAAAAATGTACGCTAATCTGTAGGAGTTTTAAAAACATTGGCACTATTGAAAAAACATGTTATATGTAAAACAGTATTTTCATTTATCACAAAAAAAAAGGTTATTTATCCTAATATTTGAATAAACATGTTGTAACACAATCTATTGGCTCTTTAAAAACTTTGCTAGAATTGAGAACCCCCCCAACCCAATCCTGGCAATGTTTTTAGAAAGCCAATAGACTGCATTACAACATGTTTACTCAAATATTAGGCTACATGATGACTACATGACATTTCTGTGACAAATAAAAATACTGTTTTACATTTAACATGTTTTCTCAATAGTGGCAATGCTTTTAAAAATCCTACACATTAAATAGCCTACAACATTTTTATATAAACATTAAATGTTCTTTTTTCTGTGAGAAATGAAAATGCTGTTCAACATTTAACATGTTTTCTCAATACAAGCAATGTTGTTAAAAAGCCAAGAAACAGATTACATATGTTTATTCAAAGATGAAATGTTTTCTGTGACAAAATGTTAATGTGTTTTTTTTGCTGAAGAGGCTGGGTTTTCAAACATGATTGGGCAGAAATCACTAAAGCCAATCTGGCAACACTGAGAGTGACAGGTTCCACTTGCTCATCCTGCTACACAAGCATTAAAAAATGTAAAAGATGGTTTGGTCATTTTTGGTATTTTGTGAAAAGCCCTCCCGCAGTCCCAGCTGAAAAAATTAAATTTAATATTTTTTTTTTCATTTATTTTATGTCACTACATTTGAGAGCAGGTATCTGTACTTTCTACTCCACTACATTTTTGAACAAGGAATGAAAAGTAAAAAGTACTTTTCACATGATTTCAGGGGTTATTTTTACAGTATTTGTGTTAACATCCTGAGTAAAGCTTTTGAGTTCAAACTCTAGCTTTAAGCAAACAAAAACATCAATCAATATCACTACAATTAACACTTTAACACTTGAACAGCACTTTATCAAAATCTGCATGAAACACTTTCATGTTTTACTCTAAAAGTATATTTTAAATTGGTACTTCAATACTTTTACTTAAGTTGATTTTTTCAAGCGATACTTTTACTTTTACTTGAGTAACTTTTTTGCCCCTGTATCTGTACTTTTACTTAACAAAACTAAGTACTTCATCCACCACTGACTATTATTAATATCTTGTAGTTTTACATTAAGTGGCAGTCGTTTAAGAAGATTTGGAAATAAGTTTAAAAATTCTGAAAGTAGCACCGAGTTCTAAAATATAATAATAACATACAGTAGGTAGAGGGACTCCATCTAGTTAATATAAGTCCACCCTCTTCCCACTCATTTTACAGAAATGTGCTTTTCTGTTGTTCAGAATATGTGAATATGTAAATGATGCTGTAATAAATCAATAAATCTATCAAAAATAATATTTAAATATAGCTGTAAACTGTAATGATTGTCCCCTTGTGTGCGCCTACGCCATGCCCCACAAACGCCACGCTCTACAAACTGCAAACACCATGCCACACACTAACCCTAATAACCGTAAACCCCAACCATGACTCTAACCCCTAGCACCAACCCTAAAACTAGGCCTAACCCTAAACGTAACCCTAAGCTTAAACCTAACCCTAGTCGTAACTCGAAACATAGCCCCAGCCCCAACCCTAACCCCAACCACAACCCTAACCCTAATGGAGGCTAGCCAAACCTAACCTCCATTAGACTAGACAGGAGTCAAAGTCCCATACGGTTCCTTGCGTTATTGTGTTATTGCGTATCACATTGAGTGATGTGAAAACAAAAAACGCCCAAACTTGTTGAAAATAGCCCAATATTATCTGCTCGCCTAAGGCTACCCCTCCCCGCCCAACATAGTCAAAAGAAGCCCAAATGGGCACCCGCCCAATCTGGCAACACTGGTCATGCTATCATATTTGCATAGAAAGTTGCATTATGTAACTGTTCTGCTGAAGGGTCCGTCAAACGACTTAACTCATGAGATGTTTTTGCTTTGTGTAGAAAGTTTCACAGTACGGCATTAAACCTTTCTCTCTTCATGGAGACTAAACCAGGACCAATTACAGGTCAGATCTGGGGAGAGGTGAACTTAGTGAAGTAAAAGTTAAAAAAAGTACTTTAAAATGTACTTAAGTTAAGTACAGATAACATATTTTTTTGACTTAAGTACACTTTACTACCTGTATTTAGTTACCTTCCACCACTAATAATAATTTGCAGGGCGCTAAGTTTCCATCTTCCCGAGGCAGTGGAAAATTGAGATTTTTTAAAAAAACAAACAAAAACAACACCTTATAAAAGTAAAATAAGGACATAAAAACACAACGGTAAATAAAAACATTCACATGTAAGAGGGGCAATTTGAAAGCTCTAATTTAAAGGAATAAATTAAAATAATTCATAAGGACATAAGAAAACCAGCTTCTTTTCTTTCAATTAGGCTCAGTGAACTAGCAAAAAGTTTCAGGTCATTCTTCAAGTGTGTTTGGTTTAATCTAAAAAAAAAAAAAAGACATTTGTGAATAAAATATTTACCTAAAATCAATAAATTGTTGATTTTGATTGATTGTTGTCCATTATTTTATCATATATTAATATATCAAATTTTATTTTTTTATGGTTAGAGTGGCAAACGGAATACTGAAGAAAGGTGGAGAAAATGAGAAGGTAAGAAGATTGTTTTGTTTTGCTGCTGGAACTAAAGAGTAATAGGCTAATGTCTTCAGCTGCTGTCTTCAGTTACAACATAAACAACATCATATTAATGTTTCGCTCATCTTTACATGTGTTGAAGACACGAGGTTATGTCATAGATAATCAGATGACACACTGAAGTGTGTATTAGGTAGGCCAGGCCTAACCTACATTAAGAAGAAAAATAAGTGGGCAACAATTTGTTAAATAATAATAAATAATACATGAATAAATAATGTAATGTGGGTAACTGTACATAACTAAAAAGAATAATCTTACCAATTTACAACACTGAAGTTTTAATGAGCAACAGATTGCAATGATGTGGTCAAATGTCAATAATTGTAGCCTATTATATAGGCCTACGTTAGAGTTAGACAATAAAAAATTCATCACACAGTGTCATTTGAAGAAGAGTAGAGAGGAGAGAAGTGGTAAACCATAGCCAATTTAAATGTACATGCAATCAAGAAAAATAATATAGCCTACAATATAATGAATAATAATATAAATATGCATTTACTGGGTGTTCCATAAATAATAGCAGAAAATGTAGGCTGATAAGACCAAAACTGGCATTACATAGATCAACTATCCACTCTATAGGATAGGATACCTTCAGTAAAGTCTTCGTTAGCCTTTATTCTTTCCAAATCCTCGTTAGAAATGCAATTAAAGCAGCCCTGTATCATTCATATATATTTAGCAGTAGGTTAAAGTTATGTGCTTAAGTTATTACAATTTGGCTTTTTCATTCTGATAATTATTTACAGTGAAGCCATATGAAACATTTTCATACATTTGAAACTGGCATGCTTTGATTTACACGTTTACACAGAAAATCAGAGGAGTATACACCATTCACAATTATAAAAATGAATCTGGAATGCAATTGGTAATTTGAAAAATTTAGATATTAATTATTTACAAATATGGTATGGCCATAGTAGGATTCGTAAAATCGCAGCCGAGACAGAGGGGGAATGCCTTATCCAGTTTTTATGCTGTCGCATCTACCGCGCTTTCGGGGTTTGCGGTAATATATCTTGCTAATTGGCGATTCGCGACCACGTGACCGAATGCACGCAAAGGGACGTAAAATCAAAGCGCAGTAGCGGCATGTAGCGGGATACGAGAGTATAATGCTAGAAACGGTTTTGTAATCCGCGTTACAGATGAGTTAAGTAAAATAACGCAATATTCATAATTAATTCAGAGGGATTATTTGGAGTAAACACACCTTCTTATTACATGACCTAACTAACAGGAGGACTTTGCTAGCAGCGTGTACTCAGCGTGTACTGTCTAAACAGTAGAGCTGAGTCATGGTACATAAACGCCTTTTGGCGCCTCCATCTCCGCACTGGTTTAGCTCAGTGGTTACTTCGATTGCAATTTCCTTCGGAAATAGACAACCTCCACCCCTCCGTGGGTTCGAACCCCGGGCGCTGTCCAGTGCTTTTCTGACGCAGCGCGACTGTTTCAAATTTATTACTAAAACTAATCTTAGTTTACTTTCATCTACAGTAATTTACCAAATTGACGCATTAACTATTAACACACCCATTTTCACCATTCTCTTTACAATGCTTTATAATGATTAATGACATTAGCACTTCATAGGATTGTCCATCCATCCATGAACACATAAAGATGTCTAACTAATTCTTCCTTTTCATGTTTCATTCATTTCATTTATTCATTCATCATGCTTTGTTTTGTGCACTTGTCTTCTCTACTTTAGTTACCATAGATGTTACACAGATAATGGGTTTTAATGATAATTTAGGTTGAAGTATATGTTTGAATAATTGTACTTTATTCAAAATAGTTGTAGTTTCTATTTTACATATGTTAAGTAACAGTCTCCTGCAAACCATTCTGGCCATTCCACTTGATATATACTGCTCACTTGGAAACACTTTATTAAGGGAAATTACTTGAAAACAGTGTATAAGAGATTACAATTTACTAGTAATACTTCAGTTTATGCTTTGGGCTCATAAACAGTTACTTAAATATTATATACACTACCAGTCAAAAGTCTGAACTAACGCTCTGAATGCTTTTTCTATATGTTTACTACTTTCTAAATTAGATATAAATAAATACACGTTCAACATAAATGACTAAATAACAAAACAAAAAAATGGTAATATAGGTTTAAACAGCACCAGTCAAAAGTTTGGACACACCCTCTCACCCTCTCTTTCTTACTACTTTCTACACTTTATACGCATACAGAAGACACAAAATATATGAAGCAAGATATATGGAATTATTTAGTAAAGAAAAAATGTTAAATAACTCTACTAAATATTTTCAACAAAGCAAGCGGTGGGTAATTTGAGGATTTGGTTTTAAAATATGAAATAAATATGTTTTTGTTCTAAGAGTTTCTAGTGGTATTTTCAAGCAAGTATAGTTTTACCTAAATAATATTTTTTGTAATCATATTTCCAATTCTAAATAAACAACAAAATCTGTCCCTACACCAGATCCATTCTACTCATTAATGATCGCATTAGCCAAAGAGATGCTGAGTGCCAACATTATACAGACACACAATTTTAGTGAGTAGCTCTTTAAGATGGTCTTCAAAACAACACGCCCAGCTGCACTTCCCTGCAAACACTGCTAACAGATCGCTTCCTCCCATTGATGCAACAGGAAATCAGGAGCTCAGATTTCTTTAAACACTTGTTGATAAAATCAGAAATTGTAAATGCTTAGTGATGGTATTTTTAGTATTTTATACGTAGAAAAGTTTTCAAAGATAGTGAGTTATCTGGACACTGTTTTTGAATTACCTGGACAGCTGAGAAATTATAACGACTGTAGCATAACACCATGAGGCATTTCAGTTGTTGTGATTCTGTATATATTTGAAAATAATGGATTTGTAGCAAATACGCGGCATAGAGTAATAACAAGCAAGGCTGAGTAGTAAGTACAAAGGAACTAAAAACTAAAATTTGGCCATGTAATAACAGTGTAATGACAAAGTAATAACAGTGTAAAAATGTAATAAGAACTATGAGCTAGTAAATCAGACAGAAAAAGCACATTTCTGTAAAATAAGTGGGAAGAGGATGGACTTATATTAACTAGATGGAGTCCCTCTACCTACTGTATGTTATTAATATGCTTTAGAACTCAGCGCTAGTTCCAGAATTTTTAAACTTATTTCCAAATCTTCTTAAACGACTGCCACTTAATGTAAAACTACAAGATATTAATAATAGTCAGAGGTGGATCAAGTACTTAGTTTTGTTACTTAAGTAAAAGCAGATACAGGGGCAAAAAGTTACTCAAGTAAAAGTAAAAGTATCGCATGAAAAATTAAGTAAAAGTATTGAAGTACCCAATTAAATGTTGTAATACTTTTAGAGTAAAAAGTAAAAGTATTTCACACAGATTTTGATAAAGTGCTGTTCTTTTGTTAAAGTGTTAAGTGTAGTGATATTGGCAAAAGGAGAAATTCAGTTTTGACAAAAGTTTATTTGGTTGAATACGTGTTGCATATTGGATTCTTCCTGGACGACTGAGGGATTTTTCACACATGTAGTGGTATTGACATTTTTGTTTGCTGAAAGCCAAAGTTTGAACTCAAAAGCTCAGGATATTAACACAAACATTTAAAAAAATGTAGTGGAGTATAAAGTACAGATACCTGCTCTCAAATGCAGTGAAGTAAAAGTAAAAGTACAGACACATTTTTTTAAACTTAAGTACGCTTTACTACTTGTTCTTAGTTACCCTCCACCACTGATAATAATTAGAAACACATAAAAAAAATGTGTGCATCTAGCTCTTTGCAGTTTTTGTGGTGTTTTATTATTATGAAAAAGAGGTGTAAAATGGAAGAATATGCAAACCATCTCTAGTACATCATTTTGCCGTTATGGCCTTACCTCGTGCAGTGCGGTCTGGTGATGCTGAGGAAAGCTGCTGGTTCTTCACTCTGAGATTGTGACAGATCTACATTCATTTTTAAATACCTTTCTGACTTCACCTGGGGCTGTGGGAGGGCTTTTCACAAAGTACCAAAAATTACGTAACCATTTTTTTAAAGCTTGTGTAGCAGGATGAGCAAGTGAAACCTGTCACTCTCAGTGTTGCCAGTTTGGATTTAGTGATTTCTACCCAATCATGTTTGAAAACCCAGCCTCTTCAGCAAACAAACGCCCAAAAACGTTTTGTTACAGAAAACATTTCATCTTTGAATAAACATATGTAATCCGTTGTTGGGCTTTTTAAAAATATTGCCAGTATTGAGAAAAAATGTTAAATGTAGAACAGAATTTTCATTTCTCACAGAAAAAAAGAATATTTAATATTTAAATAAAAATGTTGTACACTAATCTGTAGGCTTTTTAAAAACATTGTTAAATGTAAAACAGTATTTTCATTTGTCACAGAAAAAAAATGTCACTTATCCTAATATATGAATAAACATGTTGTAACACAATCTATTGGCTTTTAAAAAACACTGCCAGGATTGAGAAAACATGTTACGTAAAACCTTTGGTAAAACGTAGAAACGCTCTGCCCCCCCGCATCCGAACAGCCTCCACAGTGGAGTGTTTAAAGTCTCGTTTTACTTTGACTCTCTAGCTTTTAAAACTGAGGCTGTGAGGGGGCTTTTCACAAAATACCAAAAATGACAAAACCATTTTTATTTATTTTTTTTTTTTACATTTTTTAAAGCTTGTGTAGCAGGATGAGCAAGTAAAACCTGTCACACTCAGTGTTACCAGATTGGGTTTAGTGATTTCCGCCCAACTACGTTAAAAAACCCACCCTATTCAGCAAAAAAAACAAACACCCAACAACATTTTGTCACAAAAAACATTACATCTTTGAATAAACATATGTAATCCGTTGCTGGGCTTTAAAAAAAATATTGCCAGTATTGAGAAAAAAAAAATTTAAATGTAGAAGAGCATTTTAATTTCTCACAGAAAAAAAAACATTTAATATTTAAATAAAAATGTTGTACGCTAATCTGTAGGAGTTTTAAAAACATTGGCACTATTACAACATGTTTACTCAAATATTTGGCTACATGATGACTACATGACATTTCTGTGACAAATAAAAATACTGTTTTACATTTAACATGTTTTCTCAATAGTGGCAATGCTTTTACACATTAAATAGCCTACAACATTTTTATATAAACATTAAATGTTCTTTTTTCTGTGAGAAATGAAAATGCTGTTCAACATTTAACATGTTTTTCTCAATACAAGCAATGTTGTTAAAAAGCCAAGAAACAGATTACATATGTTTATTCAAAGATGAAATGTTTTCTGTGACAAAACGTTAATGTGTTTTTTTGCTGAAGAGGCTGGGTTTTCAAACATGATTGGGCAGAAATCACTAAACCCAATCTGGCAACACTGAGAGTGACAGGTTCCACTTGCTCATCCTGCTACACAAGCATTAAAAAATGTAAAAGATGGTTTGGTCATTTTTGGTATTTTGTGAAAAGTCCTCCCGCAGTCCCAGCTGAAAAAAATGTATTTAATGTTTTTTTTTTTGTATTTATTTTATGTCACTACATTTGAGAGCAGGTATCTGTACTTTCTACTCCACTACATTTTTGAACAAGGAATGAAAAGTAAAAAGTACTTTTCACATGATTTTACGGGTTATTTTTACAGTATTTGTGTTAACATCCTGAGTAAAGCTTTTGAGTTCAAACTCTAGCTTTAAGCAAACAAAAACATCAATCAATATCATTACAATTAACACTTTAACACTTGAACAGAACTTTATCAAAATCAGCATGGAATACTTTTATATTTTACTCTAAAAGTATATTTTAAATTGGTACTTCAATACTTTTACTTAAGTAGATTTTTTCATGCGATACTTTTACTTTTACTTGAGTAACTTTTTGCCCCTGTATGTGTACTTTTACTTAACAAAACTAAGTACTTCATCCACCACTGACTATTATTAATATCTCTTAGTTTTACATTAAGTGGCAGTCGTTTAAGAAGATTTGGAAATAAGTTGAAAAATTCTGGAAGTAGCACTGAGTTCTAAAGCATAATAATAACATACAGTAGGTAGAGGGACTCCATCTAGTTAATATAAGTCCATCCTCTTCCCACTCTTTTTACAGAAATGTGCTTTTCTGTTGTTCAGAATATGTGAATATGTAAATGATGCTGTAATAAAATAATCTATCAAAAATAATATTTAAATATACACTGAAAAAACGGTCCGAGAGGGGTTGCTCAAATTGCAAAAATGAATTTGACAACAGTAACATCACTTTTTTACGTTTCTCTGTTAAGCATGTTTAAATCTTACAAACATCATCGCTTGATTGTGGCCGATGTGAGACCTGCATGTTTTAATCAGGTTGAGGAAGCATGACTTTATTATAATTTCTGGTGAGGCTCCTCCCTCTGGAATTCTCCTCCCCAAAAACTTTTGGAGGGAAAATTCAAATGTAACAGGACACAGGAGAGTTACAGGAGCAGAGGACACACAGTGTGGAGCAGGAGGATTATGAGAACTGATCTGGAGGTGAGACTTTTCAAAGATTTTATTATGTGCTTCTCCGGCCTAGAATGTCGTCATTGTTAAAACATGTTTGTGTTGTTTTATTTGAAATTAGAGTTAATGTAAGGACAGCTTGAAACAAATTGTTTTTGACTGTCCATCTACAAGAGTGTGACACTTGTACTAAGATTTGAATGTGTTGCTTCCAGAGTCGTCTACAAAGAGTGATGTCCAGAGCTCTGCTGTAGCTGTGGGGAAGTTCATGAATGTTATAGTTGATGTTTCAGAAAAAAGGAAGATGTTTGAGAACCAACAAAACACAGACCACAGATGAACAAAGTAAGTAAACCAACTAAAATTATTTAAAATCTTTTCAAAATGAACTTCCTATTGAAACTGTTATCGTACTTGTACAAGGTGATGTGGCATTAGGAGACTTTATACCAGATGCCCTCCCTGTTACTGTGTTTAGAGGAAGAAAAGCAGCACATGGTGAGTTTTGTTTCTGCAGATAGAGTTCTAATGTTCTTGTGATTCTGTTCTGGTCCATTATTGTAGTAATAATTGCTATAAGTGTACAACAGAGTAGATCATCAGAATGTGATCATCATGTGTTATTCCTGTGTTCACAGGCAGAGACCAGAGCGTCTTCACTGTAATAAATCTTCACACTGTCCAGCTCCAAACTGTGTATCTCTGTCCCTGTGCTCTCTTTGTGTTTGATTCTGTTTAAGACAATACAGAACTGTGGAAAACTAAAGACTGTTTTTGTATTCTTTTACAGAATTAGATCAATTAAATTTAATTATACATACTTATATATTTCATGATAAGGTACCATAAGATAAATATGCATATTCAGCATAATTTGTTCAAATTTCATCAACATGAAAAAGTGATGTTCATGTTCCGAGAAAAATATGTGTAGAGGGGTTCGAAAAAATTTCAAAGCCTAAACATAATTTTATTGCGTGCAACCGCTTTCCATAACTTTTTTACACAAATCCAGCAACCTTTTTTTTTCAGTGTAGCTGTAAACTGTAATGATCATCCCTTGTGTGCGCCTACGCCATGCCCCACAAACGCCACACTCTAAAACTCTGCACCCTGCAAACACCATGCCACACACTTACCCTAATAACCGTAAACCCCAACCATGACTCTAACCCCTAGCACCAACCCTAAAACTAGGCCCAACCCTAAACGTAACCCTAAGCTTAAACCTAACCCTAGTCGTAACTCGAAACATAGCCCCAGCCCCAACCACAACCCTAACCCTAATGGAGGCTAGCCAAACCTAACCTCCATTAGACTAGACAGGAGTCAAAGTCCCATACGGTTCCTTGCGTTATTGTGTTATTGCCTATCACATTGAGTGATGTGAAATCAAAAAACGCCCAAACTTGTTGAAAACAGCCCAATATTATCTGCGCGCCTAAGGCTACCGCCCAACATAGTCAGAAGAAGCCCAATTGGGCACCCGCCCAATCTGGCAACACTGGTCATGCTATCAAATTTGCATAGAAAGTTGCATTATATAACTGTTCTGCTGAAGGGTGCGTCAAACGACTTAACTCATGAGATGTTTTTGCTTTGTGTGGAAAGTTTCACAGTACGGCATTAAACCTTTCTCTTTTCATAGAGACTAAACCAGGATCAATTACAGGTCAGATCTGGGGAGAGGCGAACTTAATGAAGTAAAAGTAAAAAAAGTACTTTAAAATGTACTTAAGTTAAGTACAGATAACATATTTTTTTGACTTAAGTACACTTTACTACCTGTATTTAGTTACCTTCCACCACTAATAATAATTTGCAGGGCGCTAAGTTTCCATCTTTCCGAGGCAGCGGAAAATGGAGATTTTTTTAAAAAAACAAACAAAAACGACACCTTATAAAAGTAAAATAAGGACATAAAAACACAACAGTAAATAAAAACATTCACATATAAGAGGGGCAATTTGAAAAGCTCTAATTTAAAGGAATAAATTAAAATAATTCATAAGGACTTAAGAAAACCAGCTTCTTT
>NW_026571541.1:21146700-21314700 GCF_026225935.1 Boleophthalmus pectinirostris
AACATAGTGAAATTAAATTTAGATCCATTTGAGTAAAAATACAAACAAAAAAAGTATTCACAGTCAACTTGAATGGATAGCAACTCTACCTGTTAATTGAGGCTCCCTAATAGAAGAATATATTCTTTTTTTTACTGTTTGTTGCTTTTATGGTACTTTTTTATGGGTAGCAGTTTATCTTTATTTACCTTTAAATTACCTATAAAGAACTTGTATCTTGCCATTTCCAGACTGTACTATTTGCAGGGTCTCTTCTGCTACTGCTAACACACTCCATCTTGCAGGTTTCAGTTGTGGCTAACAGTGTTTGCACTGCTTTATGGCTCTCTGTTTGTTTTCCTCTTCAGTGGAGCTCAGTACGTCTTGGGCCCAACACCACTCCAACTACATTCAGGGTCCCACCACCAGCCTCAGGGGCCCACCCACAATATCACAGAGAGCCGAAAACACACAGTTCAGGTGTGCAGACCGCCTTTGAGAAACACAAGCATATCCTGAGCAATTAGTTTGGCTCATTCTCAGATAGTCGGCACTACTCAAGACAATTTGTCAACTCTCCCCTTAAGCACATTGTTAAATTAAATCATACAGCAGTAGATAGATAGATAGGTGTGACTATTGCTATTGGAACTTCTTCAACCATCAAACCCAGTAATTTTCTTGTGAATTTCTACAGGGTGAATTCCAGCTTGCAGTAATTCATCTCTAAACTAATAAACAAAGAGAAAAAGGTCACAGAGCAGGAGAGCAAGTAATCATTTCATCTTGATGATTATGGTTCCAAAGGTAGAGTTATTTTGGCTACAGTTGCAAAGATTTGGAACCAGTCTTTGGGGCCAATTTTTATTCATAAAGAATTAGGCTCCCAATATTTGTGGTGTAACTTTAGTAGGCATAGTGAAAATGTAGCAGTAAGCTTGTAAAAATGCCAAATAAATGTAATGTAATGTAATTAGCCTGTTTATGTGAAATCAGGCTCCAGGAGACATGGGGCCCAGGCCTCTTAGACCAGCCAAATGTCAAATCTTCTCTCAGATAGGCCTACATTTGTGTACGTATTTAGGTACATAGCCCTATATGTTTACAATTTTATGGAGTAGGCCTACTACTACAGACAGTTCTGAGTCAATCTAAATGATATTTTTTAAGTTGTAGCCTACTCTTGAAAAAGGACAGCTAAATATTGCTTGGTGACTATAAATCCGATCTCAGAATGGACGTTTCACAAAGCCTAAAAATTTGGCTTATTATTAGGTCCTTGGGAGCCTGAGCGGTGTAGGGGGTGGATCACATGAGGCCTAGGGGGATGGGCACACTTTGAGAGGCTGCTGTGGCTTTAAGAGTTTACTACAATCAGCGCACTCACTCCACACACAACAGAAAAAAGTTTGGAGGCCAAGCGAGCTGTGGGATACCAACGGATCGGAAGTGACGGGACAACATAAACCGAAAGAAGGGGCAAAGTTAAGACGGGATATCAACTCTAGGACACAAAACAGAATGAGAATCAACGTGCTCTCCACAGGCAGAGCGCGGAGAGTGAAAGGCGCCCGGACAAGCGCTCTCTGAAGTCAGGGGACTCAGATTTGGTATGAACTATGAAAGAAAAGACTTTATGGTTTACCTCGGAGGGCAGTTAGGGGATATGAGCGCTTATGTGTGGACTTGGGGTCGTGTTTTTCCGCTGTGGGGTCCCGCGTTGAATCTTTGGGGATGTTTGGAGTCGTTCGGAAACTGACGCGACTCTTCGCCATAGTGCTGTTGCTCTCTTCGGCGGTGGTGGTAGTGGTCCCTGGCTCAGAGTTGAGGGTTCGGGTCCGGCTGGCAGACGGGCTGATCACCGAGGAGGTCCTAGAAGCGGACAGCGAGAGGGACTCCATATCACTCGAGTTCAAGCAGGGAGACGGGACGCTTGTTACGTTTGTGGCAGACTTCAAGCAGGTGAGTTCCTGTGATGTTTAGTCCGGGAAAGTAGATTCTGACGCAAATGAAGCACTGTGAAATTATCGAGCCATCCTAAACCGCTTTTACCGCTTTGCAAATGTTGCGCAAGGACTGAGGTTGATTTGCTGAAGGTAAGAAAGAAATTAAACTTAGGTTACTCAGTGTTAGGTCATGTTATCTTAGACTATTTATATGACCAGGTATCCTACTCAAAGTAATTTCACTGACCCATGATGGTAAAAATCATGTTTCTCTTGCCCAGTGGATATAGGTCACAAACAAGGCTTTAGGCCAGTCCCAAGCCTCAGAAATGAAGTTTGCATCACAAGAAGTCAGTTAAATATAAATTATATTAGATAATAACATTGATTTTATAATATGTGGTCACTATGGGACACACCTGGAATTAGCAAGTCAAATAAAACTAATAACTAATACAAATATGCTATGCCATCTCTTACAATTTTGTCATCAGTCTAACTGACTACCAATTTGTCTCTACTAATAGACTAGTTCCTCCCTGACACATTAATTCCCATATCACACAGTCTCTCAGAGCCCTTTATTCTGCCCTACAGGACACATGTATCTATCTTTTACCATGTGTGTGCCAGTGTCATGGAGGTCAAGACAGCTGCACATATCTCTGTCCACAGAACCCACAGCTTATGGTCCAACCAGACACTCCATAGCCTGCCAGTTTTAGCATTTTTCTAAAAGTAGACTACCAGGCTTCCTTTCGACTCTGTCACTTTAATGCTTTTACTGAAATATGAGACAATTTTCTACTTTAGCATCTACTCAAGGCTGATAAGCAACTGTACTGTATCTAAGGGAGTGAGGGGAGGGACCCAGCGGTGCACACAGCAAAGGCATGTGGCTGTGATGGTTGCTGTCATACAGAAGCTGACAGCCTGACGAGATGTGGCGGGGGGAGATTTACCAGGATTAAGTGGGCATGTCTGACCTTTTTGATCCGCACGTCTGCCCTACTAACCAAAACAGCTAATTTGGAGTTGAAAGAGGAGAAGCCGTCAACCCCAATCACTGGTGACATCTCATAATAAAGAATCATACACTGAGATTGGAGGCAGGGGGCAGTGACCAGTAGTGTAGAGTACAGGGAAGTAGCACTTTCACATGCAGTATATTTTGGTTTATTGCAACCTACTACTTTTTTGTTCTACTTAAGTAGGTTCACTTTCAACTTCTCTTCTACTGTAAGCCAGTAATGTTTGAGAAAGGACTTCTTTGTTTTGAAACATAATTTTAGAAAGAGGCTTGGTTTAAGCTACCTATTTACTGTGTATTTTTTCAAGTTTTGTAATAGATTTGTAATTAATTGAGAATCCCTAAATGTAAAGCAGGCTGTTTTTGAATTGCGGTACTTTTTTTGTTTACTTTCTCTGAGAATTCTGCTTCTATCTCCCTCTCCCCTTCACAGCCCATTATGTGTGACGCATCCAAATGCACATGTGGCAAAGTTTATATGAACACAACCAAGCGAAGCTCTCAGATCACTTAACTTTTCCGCTGCCTGATTTATCTGTTCCACTCATAGGTCTGCTTCCCCCTACTTTTCACTCCCCCTGCCTCCCTCTCTCCTGCTCTCCCCACTCAAAGCTTTCTTCCTCCATGTGGTTCTTATTCAGCTCTTGTTGCAGTATCACAGGGATTTCTGGAAAGTTGGATGAGCTGTCACTTCAGCCGCCATGAAATGTACAGTCCGGATGAACGCAAGGGGACAGGAAAATGTTTTAACAGGGCAGCACACTGGGGACTTGATGATGATGAGGTGCACATCATTCAGGGTGCTTTTGAACAGCCAGGCGGTAAAAGACACAGTAGTGATTGATAGAGTATGAGATTCATAATTTATTTTACAGGTGTTCTGGCTATATGAAAAGTTATGGTTGATTTGCCAATGATGATATTTATCTTTGGCAGAGTAGTTGAGCTGAACTGCAGGATGTGAGCTGGAGGTTTAGTCAGTTGTAATATGATTCCCATAGAGGCATAATTTTTTGTTTACCGTGTAATTTCGCACCATACAGGAATCAGAAAATCAATTAATAGTGGTACTAAATCCTGGTACAAACATTTGTAAATGTTCAAAATGTGCTCCAAAATGTATGACACTTGACTTTTACCTCCACAGCCTGCAACCTAGTATGAACGAAATGTGTAAAGATGATGTGCAGCACAAGACATGTGCTTCTTGTTGACATCAGATCTTGCCTGTCTCTTTGTTGTATATTGCACATAAAATATTTACATCTTAAATCAGCATTTACAAAGTTCCTGACTTTGGACTAAAAGTAAAGTGCACTTTTAATTCATGTCCTCATGTTCAGTGCTGACAGATGTGGAGATTGATTAAGGCCAATTCAGTTTTTACTGCCTTAATATCTAACTGAAGACTTTGATCTGTGCAAGAATGTTATGTAAGTGACCTTTAAAGGATTTCATGTAAAGATTTTGAGGTTTGTATTTTTATGTTCCAAATTCAACATTACCGGTAAATCTTTGTTCTCATTGTGGGAAGGACTATGTTGACTTCTTATTGTCCAAGTAGAGGGAAAACGGTAGAGCCCTATCACATTAAATGGCTTGGGAATAGTAACCACAGTATGAATAGATGTCTCAAGTTTTATAAATTCTCATAATTTTGTTTAGTTTTAAAACAGATTTGGTTTCAGTCAGGGGCCGTTTTGCCTAGAGGATAATTGACTCTAGTGTATATCCCAATTGTCTTCAAAGCACAGTAGGTTTATGGATACGCCCAACTGTAAACCTGCTCTGGGAATGAGCAGCTCCACACACACCCTTGTGCGCAATGTAGAAAACAAAGTCAAAGTTGAGGTAGGAAGGCACGCCATCTATGTTACCTAATCTGTAATATTCATTTATAATCAGAATTTTTGGATGGATTCTGAGGATTTTCCAGGACATGGACAATGAATAAATCTTATAACTGCTGAGACTATTTTATATACTCCTGGTAAAGCTATCAAGAATTTTATTTGATCTTAAATGAGAACCTAATGTTGGCTGCATAACATTTGCACCAATATTTTCTGAGGCACAGTCCACCTTGTCACAACTTGTGAAGTGGTTTTACCGGTACATTTTGTAGTCAGTACATTTTCCCACCTTTTTATCATAGATTTAGACTAAGATAAACTTTAATGATCCACACGGGAAATTACATTCTCTAAAAAGATGACCTTCCTCTAAAATATAATTTTCTTTGTTAATTACTGAACTATATTTTACGTTATGAATGTTAAGAGTCACCTCTGGTCTATTGGCCAGCATCAGGATCAAGGACCAAGGCCAATCGAATCCATTATAGTAGTTTTTAATTGATCAACTCAGAAGAACCTATTTCTGATACAGTCTTTGAAGTCTCTTCAAAAGCCACCTTTGTCCCTGTGCTTTTAAAGATTCTAAAGTCATCCTACGTGGCCTTGTAGTGGCTCTTGTAGGCCAGAGTGGGGCCCCTTTGCCCTCTCGTTCCCCCCTGATTCCCCCTTGCCCCTGTTGATGTCTTTATCCATTCTCCTCCTCTCTACAGCAGGCCAGATGTCCGTCTCTAACACCCCGATAAAAAGAGAACTTCCTATTCCCACAGTCAGCCATGCACAACTAAACATCAGCAACTGGACAAGAGGACTGTTATTGTGGTTTTACTCTGCGTAGCTGTTATCATTTTGAAATGTGAAGCAGTATAATTGTAGAGCGCTTTTGTTTGCCATTTCATTATCCAGTCTACTCTTTATCTTGTCCACAGTTTAACACCTTTAAATATTTGGTCCTCACAAAACAAGCTTTGTTCTATCAACAGCATTCCAAATTGCATGAAAGATTGTAATTTAAAGTTTAAGTTTAACTTAAGCAAAATCAAGAAACCCTTACAGACCAAGCTAAACTTTGTGGAGGTTTATTGATTGACTTGCTGGTGATGTCAGTTAATTTGGTGCACATGCTTATGTTAGTATTGTATGGGGTGACGTGACCATATCCGAAGAAATAAACATCAGACATCTTTTGTAGTTTCAGTTCAGTTTTATTTTAGATTGGTCTGTTCCTATAGCAGAAGTTTGTGTTTCCAGGGAAAGCGGATATGAATACTATGGTGGTGTGGTAGTCTAAATTAGACTTATTTAGTGCACCTTATCTATCAGCTTCATTTCCTTTGCTGTTTGCACTCTGTCGGCATTTTGCTCATTTCCTCTTCGCTGCTGTCTCTATAAACATGAAATCGATGCAGACCTGTTTTCTGTGCTACTTTAATTTAATTGCATATTTTGCCTAAGTTGGAGAAGTTCAATCATCAGGCTGACATTGTTATAACTAGCCCCTCTTGTTTTCATTGTGCATTCACTGTCACTGTTTACTAATTGGTTTGGTCTTTGGACAGCCAGGTGTGACTATAGCCCCAAATGTGACTCCACATTCCTGTCTTCAGAGCCTCTGTAATTAGCTGCAACTCAAGCATTTCTCAGCACACAGGCTTTGCTTCCACTCCTTTTGTGTGTTATTCTTTAGCCTTCGAACCCTCTCTCCCTCTGTCTCCCCTGATCTTTAATCCAGGCTACACCTGTGCTTTTGTCTTGTGCAACCAGGCAAATAACCCTGAATATGTGTAGCAATATAGAAGAGGACTCAAAGTAGCAAATACATTTCTTCTTTTTGATAAATTTGCAGTTTGTCTGACTAAATTTCATATTTTTCCTGTTTGTAACACATGGAATACTATGTGATCTGATGGCCATGGTGTGTATTGCTCCTCAGTATTAAAATAGTGGTTTATCAGTAGACCGGGACTGATAGTGTCTAGCACCCAGAATAGCCACAAGTGTTTTCTTTGTTTACATTAGGATACCTTGAAGCAGACTGCAGACAGTTTCATAAAAAACAAAGTACCTTATTTGATGTTTATCTGTGCCTTTATATTAGACAGCCTATTAAAATGGGTTAGACTAGACTAGCTCAACAGCCTTAAGACTACTCACTGTAAATGGTACCCTTTTAAGCACTTGAAAGGGCTTTTGTGCACCTCCTTAAATAATGTGGCTCACCAAAAGTTGCTTGTGAAATACTCTGTGCTGTTAAACAAGTCAGGAGTATGACCCTTTAGTTGGGCTATATGAATGCAAGCTTGTGTTAGGCCAATGCTAGTTTGTGTAGTTTATGTTTAAAGGTACCAGGACCTGCTTGTTGCGGAGCGATGCTGAGGAATCTGTACTTGTGTGGATTATTTATAGCCATGCTGACATTTACACTAGACTGCTGTGGAAAACTCAAGGCTACACTTTGATTATGGTATTACAAGCCAGGGAAATGTCACTCCTTCAACTCTTAATGTCCATACCTGTTATTTTCTGTGACTATGGGTTTGCAGACCGTTAATCTTGTACATGTTTGTGGTAATGTACTTTTAGACCTTGCTTGATTTAGGCTTCACTTAAATTGTAAATCCAGTACAGAATCTGTGCAGTATTGATCTCATTCTCTTATTTTATATTACAAACAAACTTCCCATACTTTTTAATTTAATACTGGTGAATTAATTCAGTTATTTTTTATTTATTACAGGCACACTTTATAGTTTGGATGCAATATAAAAGTTAAATATGCAATAACATATATAGTTACACTAAATAATCAGCCTTGGGTAATAGTGGCCTCAATAAGGTGTTCAAATAATTACATTAAATTATATTTTATATTTGTCTTCTCTTTATTAAATTACTTGCACGAGTTCAGGAAAGTGATCAGATCTTTTTCAACAAACAAATAATAATAATCTAAAATAATAAATGTAATGCCTCCAATATTAGAGATAATGTCAATGTTTATAGTCTGCAGCACCCAGTGCACTGAATATAAACATTGGCCCATGTCGGTGGCTGATGCATTATACTTTAAGCAGAGTAGATTAAACATGTATTCATAAATCCATGAAGTGATCTGCAATTTAGTGAAGTCATCTGAGCCAGTTTAATGCACTGATTGCCCTTTAAGGTCGAATCCACAGAAGAGAAGTTTAGACAATCATTAATCTTAGAACATAATGACACTGCTGCAAAAGCAGAACCTGTGGCATTAAGTCAGCCCCAAAATGGTTGAAAGTTGGTGGAGCTGCCCGGCTTCTCTGTAATTACCCCTTAGAGCCTTGGGGCAAACCCATGTGGCCTACACAAATGCTTTCCTCGTCCTTTCTTTACATACAAAGTGTATACATAGTATCTTAGCATAGAGCCATGTGTCTGCTGTATGGGAGGTCTTGGAGCCGCAGCACTGCATCTCGGAACATTTGAACTCCAACTGTACATTTGCATATTTTTATTCTAACTGCCTGCTTTGCTTGCATTTTTTCCATAATCCTACTAGTATACAGTTGTTAACATACTGATAATATACTGACTATATGACTTTTGAGAACTTTGAGTTTAAATTGTAAACTTTTAACTCGCATAAGCAAAATTCAAACCTCCCTGTCTGTTTTGCCTGTTGTGTCAAAACAATGGGGACACATTCTCAAACTTCAGTATAAAGTGCATTTTTTTATTGTCCAGTCCATCTGTATGCTTACAACTCCATGTGTAGAACTAATATCAATATTTGCTCAGTAATTTGCTTTCCAAAGGTCAAACACTGTTGCGCGATTGTCTTGTGTAATAACCATGCTTGTACTGTATGCCTGCCAGAAACCCCCTTTCACAGACAAAAGTGGCATTCAGGATGGGGCACAGTGGTCGCTCAAAGTGCTTCTATAAAGATCTGCACAGCGTAAACACTCAGGAGGCAGGTCATATGGCTCTCTTGCCTCTTTTGTACACAGGAACTGGGGGCTCGGTGGGGTTATCTCCATACTGTTTATATATGCTACAGAGTGAGTGCCCCTCTGGCTTCGGATATCTATGTGAAAAGCGGAGGAGGGGTATTTGTGTGAACTCAAGCCCTATCCAAAAATGGGGGGTGGGTGCCTGATGAATAAAAAGACAGGTCTCTACTACTTCACTCACACAGCTGCTGGAGGGTTCCCATCATGCTTTGCTCTGTGCACAATAACACCCTCATCGTTTACAGCTTTTGGCTTTGCTGCTCACTCCCTCACATACTTGCCAAATCCAACAAGTGCCTCTTTTTTTCAAATTGTCAACTATCATAGTTTCCAGCAACCACAATTCCACATATCTGAATGTGGTAAGCTGTATTTCACTTTGACAGCATGTGAACTCTGAAAATGTTTGTGGAAAAAAGAACAGGTTTAATTGGACAACATAAAAGGAGCAACACTACTCAGACAATATGAAATGTCAACAAAATGTCAGATGAGGATGCACACAAGCCCCATTTGGCTTTAAAAGAATTGCTGTTTAAACAACTTTGACATTTGTTGAATTACTTAAATGAGTGTCTGCTTGCATCAGATTTCAACCTGGAGGAGTATTTCTATGAAGTGGTTTATAACCCAGATTGACTCTCTTGTCCTCTTTGACTGTTTTCAACCATTTTTCCTTTTTTGCATTGCAGGATGTAAAGATTTTCCGTGCTCTGATCCTTGGCGAACTTGAGAGAGGACAGAACCAGTATCAGGCTCTGTGCTTTGTTACCCGACTCAACCGTAACGAGATCATCCCCAGTGAGTCCATGGCCCGTCTGAGACAGGTACAAAGTAAAAGCTATGCAGAAATATGTATATGTATATTTTGATTTGTATTTACTTGAGAAACTTTTGCTTGTAGAAAAATCCTCAAGCAATCCGTCTGGCAGAGGAGCGGAGGGGACTCGAGCAACTTACAATGAGTGCAGCAGTGAATCTGAGTCGAGCCTGGCAACTGAGCTCACACATACACAACATGTGCAGCGAGGCCCGGGAAGCCATTTATACCAGGGAAACAGATGTTAAATACTGGTTGGAAAAAGGTCAGTGAGGCATTTTGTAAACCTTCCGTCCACCAAATCTTTTTTCCCCTCAAATAAACTGTAAACAGTGCAACAGATGTTGAGATTGAAATGCTGTACTTTTGTGATTTTAAAAAGTCTCTCCAGTTTGTTTCCCTAAAATATTGCCCAATGGCCTGCATGTTTTTATGTAAACATCTTTTTGTTGCATCATCACAACTCTACGTTATCAGGTTAAAACTTATAAAATAATATCCCAGTTTGAACACACTGTTTTCTCCTATCAATCTCTTATCCAGTGTATTCAGTTTATCGTATTTTTTAAACTGGCAGAATTTCGCTTGTATGTACTATGAATCTCATATTATATGGACTCTACTTTTCTTAGTAGTATATAAATCTTATAACTATATACATTATTTACCCAGTATCTTTATTTCATGGATGCCAAAATTATACCCAGTATAGGGAAAATCTATATAGCAGTACTTTTGTCCATTGACAGCACAGTTATAGTGAAAACAATGTGGATGGTCACGGTTCAGTGAGCTCCCCACACCATTATCAGTGCAGGAAATCGCACAAGCATCTTCTTTGCATAACAAAGAATTTCCTTTAAGACACAATCTTTGTCCTTTTAGTGTTTTTCTATGCCCATTCCATTTCAGTTCATTACTAAGTTCACCACTTTGTAAACACCTTTGTTTTAGAAAGAGTTTTTCTGTTTTGTGTATTTATATTTAGGAGTGGATGGTTCCATGTTTGAAGTATTACCCCAGACAACAGAGTTGCCCAGCTTGCAACCCTGCCACTCTGCTAAAGACTTGTGGCAGCCGTGTCTGTGCACTTACAACCTGCGTCTGGAGTGGTATCCCTGTTTACTGAAGTATTGCCGGAGCCGGGACTCAGCAGGGAAGGGCTCCTCCTACAAGTGTGGCATCAAGAGCTGCAGCAAGGGCTACCATTTTACTTACTTTGTTCCTCAAAAACAGCTTTGTCTCTGGGATGAGGAAACCTAGCATTTCTACTGTGCTTGCAAACTTGCAAACAAATAAAATTTTGTTCCCATCCAGGACTCTGTCTATAAATGAGACTTAATACCTGTTTCTGCTTGGAAGAGTTGAGATTCACAAGCATCTAAAACTGCAATGGTCCAAGATCAAGCCCGATTAAAAAAAAATATATCGACTGTTCAGTAGCCTTGGAAAAGAGCCTCATCACTTTGGTGACTTTGGTGGGAATTTTTTGGGAGACTGTATGGATCAGGTGGTGGATCATAATGATGATGTCCATACAGATTTCTTTATGCAGAAACCTGAACTCTGACCTAGTTTAAAGTCAGATGAGGATCAGAAGAGACAACTCTGATTAAGGACGTATTGACCCAATGTGTTTTAGCACAAAGTAAACCAGGATGGCAAATCAGTTCCTGCTGAAATGTATGTTCCTGAAGTGACTTTCAACAGATGCATAAACATTTCCTGTTTTTATTTATTTTGATTGCAAAATGAAATTATGGAAGACTGTGTTTTTATAGTTTATCTTGTGTTCAGGTGATGTTCGGACAAATGTGCTTACAGCAATAACAGTCAAAATTATAAAGGGCATTTACTACTAAGGGTTTAAATTAAACAATTAAAGCATTGTGATAAGCTACGCTGTAGGCCTAACTATAGTTTTAGCAGGAGAACACGGCTCTCAAATACACTTTTAGGGGCCCATACTATCAACTAAACCAAAGGTATGTTTTAAGAATTTTTTTTTTTTTTCTGATTTAGCTGGGCCATGATGGCCTCATTGATTACCTCTGCTGCCATCATGTGGCTGGAGCATGTACAGTCAAACACCAAACCGGTTTTATTTATCTACTTTTTCACTTGTATAGGACCAAACTTGTCTGTAGATTTTCCCCATTACCTATGTTCAGAGCCAGTTTGCCTTACCTCTGTTTTGATTGTGTTGAAATGAGTTCTTCTAACTAAAACCAAATGATAATTTGATTTGAAACACAACAAGTGCCTTAACATTTCCATTCATGTCCTTGCTATATATTATAGGATACGTTTAACATAGGTTATTTTTTATAAGTATTTGAAAGCCATGAGAAGGAAAGGAAGCAGTAGGTACCTGACTTTTACATTGTACAACTTAAATAAAGACTTTCTTTGCACTGTACAACTTTGCTTGTTTATTTCCAGGTGAATGCATAAATAGACGCATTGGATTTTATTACTTTCAGTGATATACAGTAGGTGTCTGATTGTAATTCAATATTCATCTGTCGCTGACGCGCACCAACAGTCAAGGATAAATATCAATGTGTCATGTTGACCACATGGGGGTGCAATACCAGCAGCAGAAAGAAGACAACAAAACGACGAGAGAATACACAAGATGGAAATTGATATTTTAAGATATTGTGGCCACAACCCCGGAGATTTTGTACGGATCCTCTCCTAACCATTAGTCTAAACGTGCGGTTATCATGCCTTTATTTCCTCTGAATCGGCTCTAGGAATTAATGCATCGATTAATGTAATTTAGGAATGGTGATGAGGGCGATGCTCCGAAGAACTGCAAGGGCTATGGGTCTTCTTTTTCATAGGATGAAAATAAGGACGCATGCTTACAGACACACTTTGTCAAGGTAAGCATTCTGCAATCTTGTTAGGGAAGGTTTCTGTTTGCGTTTGCGTTTTAGCTCACTATTTGATGGTCCTGTTAGCTGGAAGTTAATGGTAGTTACAGTAGAACCTGTTGTCAATTTCTATAGTCATGAGAAGCCTGTGTAGGCCTGTAGACAACATTTGTTACAGTGTGTTAAATTGTAATATCATGAACTCATGTAATATCATTGTGTCTTTGTTTCAGACCATAACACTATCGTTTGATTATTAGCATTAAGGTAAGAAGACCCTCTGTATTTACTTATAACTGGGTTCAAATGATTCCACACCATCCGTGTTTATCTTCGTTACGCAGTAGGTTTGTGCACACGTCAGCAGAAGGGACGGCCTCCTCACCCCACCAGCTCCTCAGCCGGCCAACTGTAGGACTAATTGTTCTCCTACAAAGGACTGTACAGTCCATGTCTTTGGACCTCATTTCAATCATTTGTACTTATGTAAGTGATATCATACTGAAAAATTTTCTAACATAGTGATTCTATTAATAATTGTTTTATTGTTTGCTATTGCTCATAGAAAAGACAATGGAAGTTATTGTGACCTCTGCATTTCTCTGCCTTTGTGGTTGGACTGCTCTCTACTTTACCCTATGTAGGGTTAATAGGCTGCGAAGCTATGAATGGAATTGTCGTCTTGTGACACTGTTGCATGGCATCTCAGCAATATGCATCACCACTTTCATTGGCTATGTGGATGGACCGTGGCCGTTTGATAATCCAGGTAAGAGTCTTTCAGTTATTCTTTTAACAAATAACTTTGTCAGTGCCATTAAAGACTGTACATCAAACTTTACATATACTACCATATAAGCACTAACTGTTTTGCATAAATGTGTCATGTAAGGTATTTTATTGTGCCTCACCAATTTGTCTCTAGCACTTGGTACTGCATCATAGAGTGGTAGTTATAAGTTCCAATACTATTACATACACAACAAACTTGCAGTGTTAACTCCTAGTTTGTTTGTTTTTTGTCTTTTCTATCACAGGCAGCCTGAATACACCTCTACAGATAAGTGCCTTGGTGTTTAGCCTGGGTTATTTTATCTTCGATATGGCCTGGTGTGTCTACTTCCGCACAGAAGGTCCTGTTATGCTCGCCCATCACACTATGAGCATCCTGGGAATCCTATTGACACTGTGGTTGGGGGAGTCTGGCATTGAGGGCTGTGCAGTTCTCTTTGGTAGTGAAATCACAAACCCTCTTTTGCAGACACGCTGGTTTCTGAAACAAACTGGACACTACGATACCACACTTGGACACATTGTTGACATACTGTTTGTGCTCCTATTTGTTGTAATGCGTGTCTTTGTGGGGGGCACAATGCTGTATTGTGAACTGATCTCTCCAAGACCAAGATTCTTTATTAAGTGTGGGGGTGTGGCTATGTACGCTCTGTCTTGGATATTCGTGGTGGACATTGTTCGATTTGCCATAAGGAAGAGCAGCAAGTGGCACAGACAACAAAAAGATCATAAAACTCCAGCAGTAAATGGTATGAATGACAAAAAAGAGTAGGTCTAATAGAAAGTATAAGGATGTTGTTGTTTTTTTTTTGTTTTGGGTTTTTTTGTTTTTACAGGCTTTTAAAATAGTCTGCATGTCAAAGTTGAGCAGTTAACAAAAAATAAATATTGACAGTAAACAAAATATATAAATAACAGTGAAAGCCATATAAATACTGTTCAAAATAACATTTGTATTTGCACCAGTTTCCAGCTTTTTCAACATTTTAATAAAACTAATATATTATAGTTTAGATAATGGGCACATATCACTTTCTAATAATTGAGGTAGATATTGACTGGAAACTAAAGGTCAGTGCTCTCAGGTCTTGGCACATGGCACAGTGCCAAATGTATGTTTTTTGTTTGTTTAGTTTGTTTTTTGTTGTGTTTTTTTAAAATTATGATTATTATGTAGGGTTGTGTAAAACTACTCATGTTTGATAATGGTCTCAATGTGAAGCTATTTAAAAAACAATAATGCCTGGTCAGTTATAATATTTTATAAAATATTTTGTGGGTATATTTAATGTCTAGTTTTCGTTTGCTAATAGACTTTATCATAAAAACTGAAACGTGTTTACAATGTATTACTTAACACAATACTATGTTTTTCTATACGTGGTTGTGCCTTAAACAATGACTTAAACTGAGTCTTATCCTTGACTGACAACAAAGTTGCAATTACCATAATTGTCCACTTGGTGGTATCATCGTAACTCTTTGGTTAAACATCAAACGGCAAGTATCATATTTTACTGAGTTATGTTCAGATAGAGGCTAGCACCCCATGTTTTTCTAGATTTCACCATCAGGCAGGTATTTTATTGCTTATAAGTTTTGGTTTTAATGTGGTGTTGTGTTTCTCTTATGGATAAAGTGGCCAGTCTGCATCCTCTGGCACTGCGCATCTTTGTGTCTTACTGACGTCTAGTACTGATAGGGATTATATGGACTTGCTACTAAATTACAGATCTACTTTAACACAAAAGGTTTAAACAGACATCCTAAAAAGCTGAGTGAATGTATAAAGTTTATAACGGGACCCTGTAAGTCTGTTTCAAAGGCAAATTTGTCAGTAGTAGCGAAGGCCGTGTAAACTGGCCTGTAGTTACATATATAAAACATTTTGCCAGCTTCTTGGGGGCAGAAACGGGAGTTTTGTCCCATCTCCCGGCGGAAGTGGTCAGTGAGAGACGCGCTGTTGGATCCCACTGCTAGCTGGCTGGCTAGGGCGTTGCTAGCGGTAGAAAGCGGGTTTTGATGAGTCTCCGCTTGTTATCTACAAACTCAAACCGTGTAATGCGTCGGAAAAAATACTAGTTAGTGTTTGCTCAATCTTTTCTGTTCATTTGTGTTTTCTTTTGGATTTACGGAGGACTGTTGGTTACTTTTTGTCCCGTTAGCTGGCCACTGCTAGCCCGCTTTCCATCCACGGGAATTGTACCGAGAAACGACCAATTCTGGATGGAAACATGGAGTCAAGAAGTGCTGCGCTGTGCTAACTCTCTCCACTGGATTTGATTCTTCAAGACGGCTTTCTGAAGAAAACAACCGAGGTTTATTACCATCCACTTTACATCAATGTAGTGTTGGAATTATATTTTTGGTCATCGGCTGGCTCTTTGTTGTGAATGCGACTTTGCTTAGTTTGCACTCGAAACAAGAGCACACGAAGCAAAGTTTTTGCTGAAAGAGCTCATCTGTTTTGTTAGCTGCTGCTGGTGAGATTCAACGCCAGCCAGCCTGTGGTGACAAAATAGTTGTAAAAGACATAGTTTTCTTTTATTCGACCGTTTTTTTTTTTCTATTATCATTTTAACATCACCCACCGGTACATTTTGTTGATGTACTGTTAATTTGGTACACGACTCAAATACGGTTCGGAGCTGTGTTCTACTGGTCACGGGAGAGTCGTCCCCACGGACGGCTACAGGCAGACATTTCTGGGAACAGGGAATACCAATTCAGACTAGAGGAATTTTCAGCATCTTGAGACATCGTTTAGGCTCCAAAGACACTGAGCCGAGATGTACTAGTGGCCGAGGGGAGGACGCCACACGGCCAAGCTGTGTTACATGGGAATATTGATTGTTTACACTATATCACCGAGGACTGGGACGTGCATGAATCGGATTCATACAAGGAGTTCATAGATGCACCACAACTTGTGCCACCTGAAGCTGTGTATTTATTATTGTGGCTGTTGTGTTCAAAGCCGGATAATCGTTGTCAGTGGTGCTTATACGGCGAGCTCAAAACAGGCCCAAATTCATGCAAGAGCCTTGTTTACCTTCCGAGCTGCTTTCAGTATTTCACTGAACACATCGCTTGGTGGATTATATATAGTCAGTATTTCTACTTCAAGTATTTGGACGTGCCTTGCCACAGCACAGCAGTATTCTGCAGTCAATATATGCTCGACATTATCACATATCCTCACCTCCAAACGGATGCAACCGAAGGACGCACAAATACATCGCCTCAACACACTTGGAAAATGTTAATCGGATATAATTTACTGCAAATCTAGAACCGGAAGCCCAATGAGTGACACACAGTCCAGCTTCACTGACAGGTAACGTATGACAGCAGCCTTCTATTATACAACACACAGGTCCAACTTTGCCTGATCATGATGAACATGTTGTGTGTGTCTTGATCTAGACACTGTAGCGTTAAATATGATGACACCATGCAATGAGAACAGATTTTACATCTGCAGCACTATGCCCTGTGGATTTGCTTGGTCATAACTGTGTTATACATTGTAATTACCCAGCAGTAGAAGATCTGCATGGAAACAGGCCTGATGTCAGTGAGAGCAGACAGTAAAGTAGTAATTGTCCAGGGAATTGAGGAGGTCTGCTTCTGTTTGTGTAGCAGACAACAGTCATCTGTGAGCACAGAGCACATTTCAACAGCACTATTATTTCTAATCCTCTAACTTAAAATCTAACCTTACACTACACCTATTAAAACCATCTCTGGGTTAGACTTAAACCTTAAGTTAGTCAAGTAATCACCTTAACTAGACATCACACTCCTCTTCAGACCTAAATGTTTTCTGTGAATATTTTGAAGATAATTATGATTTTTATTGCATTATAATTTTAAGTATCATTCATAGGGATGTGTAAAAATATTCAAATATTGATATATTGTATTGTTTAATGTGATGATACAGTGTCGATATCGTGGGCTGCTATATTGATATAGAGTTTTTTGGTATATTTTACTAAATTATTTCCACTGCTACAATTTCTTTTTGCTTGTATCGTGGCCTTTGTATCAGTGCATATAGTATTGGCAACTTCTTAATTATATTCAGCCTTAATCATTCACTAGTTACATCAAGTCTTTTGTTGTGTTTTGTGGAAATAGACTGATATAATAGGTTGATATTTGCACTTAAACATTTTGGCTATTTGTCAAAAGCGGCAAAAGATATTTTGTATGGGACAAACGCTAAAGTAAAGGAAATACATAGCATGCTTATATGAACAGTTTAGAGCTATGCGGGCACAGCACTGTGTTATTACAGGGTTAGAATGAAACAAGGTTGTGGATGTCTAAAAGTTATATAGGTATTCATTTTGTATCTGCCCTACATTTGGGCCTCAGAATATCATTCATCTTGAGTGTTTTACACTGATTTGTGTCTGGCTGTCAGAAGTGATCGGTGACAGCAGCACTCGTCAGACCTTAACACCTGGATCCTTCATATCCATTGAGCAGACCTATAACAGGGACTGATGAACCCTTGCAGGACATAGGAATATGAAATATCTTTATGGCCAGGATTTAAGCTGGAGGCTACAGCCCCCCTCCCCCACAGCAGTGATGGCAGCAGTGACTGGCACCAGCTGCCATAGTGCTACTATTTATTATGTTTTTTTAGGTTAGTATTAGCACAACAAATGTGCAAGTCCATGCCATAAATAGTCCAAGGTTTATGTGGCCTTTTTCACCAGTCTTTCTTAAATGAAAATTGATATAAGCCCTTTGCCTTGGCATTTATATAAAGCACCTGTTTTATTGTGAAAGTATTATTTCTGAATGATGACTATAATTAGAAGTTCATAGAAGTAATAATGAATAAATCTGAGTTGCAGCAGTGGCTAAAATGTTTTCTATCCACTAGCTGATAAAAATCTGATACTGCATCCACAATCCCATGCTTCTTTTCCACTGCAGGTTGGACATAACTTTATTGATTGGAGCAGTGCATTTCTCTAAGGGAGTGTGTAATTCACTGCCATTAGTTGCCTTTGCTTTCAGAGTGTGTTTTGTTTTCAGGAGTATGTGAGTGTCCGGCAGCAGTCATGGGGTTGGGTCACCAGCCGCTGGGTCAGTTTAGTGTGCTGTTAGCGCTTTGTCCCACAGTTCTGCTGATGTCCACGTTTTTTCTCCCAACCCCAATAGCCCTCACCCCAAGCCCTCCCAGAGGCCCTCCCGGGAAGTTGTGCTCATGACATCACTAATAGTCCACAATAGCTTTCGGTGGGAGTAAACTGCCAGCTGTATCCTCTCATTTGGTCCGTCAGTTTGGTAAGACATATTGAAGGTGCTGCCTTCTTGGGTTAAGATGCATTCAAAACGATAGTACAGTATTTACATTAGAAATGTAAGCTGTCAATCACTGTAGCATTTTTAACGGTTGTAATTGAATCACCTGTGCTTAGTGCAGAAAAAAGCCTACATTGTCTTATCATTATCTCATTACATCTGCAGTCAAATGAGTTTCCATATGATAAATGTAGCCGTGAGTGCCTCTGACAGTTTGCCTTCTCTCTGTGCATCTCCTGCTTTTGGTGCCCTGAGAATACACTATACCCACCCTCCCTTTTACTCAGCATTGATAGGGAGAGCGCTGTACCAGCTACTGTTAAATGTCCCTTAAAAAACAAGTACACACATCATTAGTGCCCTGATAGAGAAGACTGATTTTAGTTTAAAGCCGTCACTCAGCATTGAACCATTATACAATATTATAATGGGATGCAGTACTATCATGATTCTAATATGATAATAATGGTATTTATGTTATATCATTTGAAGTCCCCATTACTTGGTTTTGAAAAGACTCCTTTATTAATGCCAGTCACATACAAAAATAAAACAATTTTCCAAAATGTCCATGCCATTTGAGTTTAGAGACTTTCTCTAAGAAATGTCTCAGTTGAGACTTTAGTTTAATGATTTGGCATGTGTAAAATATTCTGCTGCCCAACTCTGAGCATATGTTGGGAGAAGACATTAGGCAGCTGTAGTAGTAATAGACACATCCATTTGCTGAGTAAGAGATGACTCCAGGGTAGACATTCTGTCATTCAGTCGTCCTAACGATATACTGCGCTGTGCCTTGAGAGTCTTAATGCTGTGTAATCTGCCTGATCCTACGTCTATAGGAATCATGCAACATTTCCCAAAGGCACGCACTGCACAGGCATATACTCTCTAAATATGCTAAATTATTTCGAACCAAATACTAACCCCAGTTACACATGCCCACAGGCTCTCCTCTCTCTTGTAAAATCTGTCAGAGGAGTTTTTAGGTCACGCTTTGCACTTTTCAGTATAAATTCATCTTGTGGTGACTTTTGTATTCAGCACTTTTATTGGTCCTTCACATTTGAATAGATGTGAGGTCTTGCTGTATTTGGTGGGTTGTTTATTTCAGGATTATAAATGAAGAGCTGAGGGAGCCTTGCACCAACATGTGACTTTGTCAGGCACACACCAACTCCCCATGCTCACTGGTCAGCCCCTTCTCTGCACTCTGCATCACTAGAAGCTCCATTCAGTCTTTGGATTGGATGTTCTCGGCACCTCCCTCTATCTTGTTCTAATTACACCAGTATATGTAGGGCTGAGCGATATGGTGATAAAAATTGAAATGTGATCTGATCCCACTGACAATCTGCTTGTTTGGTGAAGTCACCATAACAGGACTCACAAATGTTCCGTTTATTGTTCCTCTATGCTCTTAAGAGACACCTATAGCCAATTACAGATCACTTTATTTACCAAGGCAGTAGTGAGTGTACATGGATTGTGACAAATTTGAAAATTTGATCTTGTAAAATACGTTTTGTTCTCTTAGTATATGTTTGTGTAAGTTAAAGAGTTATGATGTATTTGGAGTACTAAATGAATCAAGCTGAAGGCAGTGCATAAATGAGATGCTTAGAAAAGCAGTGGAGCAAGGCCCAGGGTGAGTAGCTGTAGGAAGTAGGTGGGCTTTGCTCTTTGTTGGGGTGAACTGTGCTTCTTACTCCTATGCTTCTAGCTCCTGTGACGCTGATCCTTGAAGACATCCTCTACGATCCTTTCCTGTGCTCAGAGAGCTGCAGGGCCCAAACATTACTTTCACTTCACAAAAGACATGAACACTACAACAGTAAAAAAAAAAAAAAGAAAAGAAAGAAAAATAGGACAACGCGTGGAGAGCTGTCTCCTGAAGTGTCATGCCCTCACTTGTCCAAGTCGAGTTTTGTAGCCATGGAGAAGTCAACTTAAAATCACAGCGTTTTTGAGTTCCATTTTATTTGTCCTTCTAAAGGGATTGGCCTATTTAATGTACACTGCCACACTTAACATTCAAGCTCTTCTAATTATCTATGTAAATGTATGCAGTGCTTATTCATCTGATTGCATAACTCTTGCATGGTGCAAAAGATGCTTTTACTGGAGGCTGGAAGACACTTGTGCAACATAGACATGTGAGCAACACACTGCTGCACTTTGATGAAGCTTCCCGTCTATTTCTGCTGATTCAGAGATGAATAGACATTTCTACTGTAGCGGAAGGGTCACATTGATGTAGAAACTTTGCTTCAGTTCCTTCACACACAAGGTGTGCATAGGATCAAAATGACAAAATATTCTGAAGAATGCAGTAATGTCTAGGTATGCAACAATAACCGAAATATCGTGATATCGTATCGTCAAAGTTCTCATGTGGACCATCACAATATATCGAATCACAAGTCTCTTTGCTTAAATGAAGAGTTATGGTGCAGCAACAGATAAAAAAAAAACAGAGGGAACTACATAGGCCATGATCCTTTGCTCCATTTCAGTGCTGACTACATGAAGAAATAACAGTTCTAAGCACTTTTAAGTCTTAGTTCTTTGGATTAAATCTTGTCAAGGCATTTTAAGAGGAAAAAGTAGCACATTAACAGTTTTAACCATTTAGCCTCCAGAAAATATCACAATAAATATCGTACCGTGAGACTCCAGAAAATATCACAATAAATATCGTACCGTGAGATGTATATCGTGTACGATGGTACAGAGAGATTTGGATATTATTACATCATGAGTCTCCCCACCATATCGTGAGCTTTCCCACGATATCGCAATAGTACCGTGAGGTTCATACTGTGACGATATCGTATCCTGAGACTTTGATATCGTTACACCCCTGGTAATGTCTGTTGCCTCAGTCAGTCTATTAAAACAAATGCTCTGTCTTACCTCTATCGGCATTCAAATATTTGGTAATTGAAGAAGATATATTATACTTTTTCCAGATATGTACTGTGAAACTATAGCTACAAGACAATTATGAATTTATGCATGACCCAGAGCCGGAATTTTTGTAATAATCACAATTAAGTTTGGAGCAGTGGCCGTGGATAGGTGATGGGTGAAAACTGAGATTTTCTGCGAACTCAAGGTTCAAAACCAGGACAACACAGGATTACGCATATACATGAATCATCCAAATGCCAATCTAGTAAGTTAATGCTGATGGACCAGCATTATAACATGGTTAAAATAATTTTTACATGATATATCCCCACACATACAGCCCTCAGCCTAAAAAAACGTCACGATTTGTTGAAGGGATCTCTTCTCCAAAACTGGGTTCTACAGGAGTCATGACCAGGAGAAGCTCAGAGAACCACCTTGCCTGTAGTGTTCTTTCCCTGTGGTGGAGGACAGCAGACAGCAGCATAGCATGAAGAAATGTCTATATCCTCCAGCTCCGTCAGGAATCCTGATGAGGTTTATTGGGGCAGAAAGGGCACCGTTTTCCCCTGGGGCAGAAGCTCGAGCTCTGGAGCTGAAGCCATAGTCGTGTCTTTCCACAATTTGCATGTTCAGTACTTACTAGATGATGAGTGCCTGCTATCTGAAAGTGGAAGTGCATGTCTAGACCCACTTCAAGAGTAATAAAGTACGCTTAAGTAGCCTATGGTGAGTTTTCTAGTATGAGTAGTGAACTTGTGGCTATGAGTAGAGACTGTTGTCATTGCGGTTGCGTTTTTGTGTGACTTGGGTGTGTAGATTAGATAGAAAATGTGTGGGTTTTCTAGAACTGGCCTGTCACTGGGGATCCTGTATCAGTGCTGCTCTCTATAAGATTAGAGCTAGCATGAATGGCTTGTTGTGAGAAAAAATTAGCCTGTTGCATTGCATTTTTGGCAGTCCACGTTCAGGACTCACTGCATTGTAATTAGAATTTTCCTCATTTTGATTAGTTGATGATCAAGTGTTTTGTTTTTGTTTTTTAGCTTTTGTTTAGTAATGGACTGAGCCGATACTAATGTACAGCATTTTAAAATCCATAATAAGAAATAATGGCTAAATATATTTATCTGTACTTAATCTGCTGCATGCTTGTGTAAACATGCAGCTGTATTTTTAACCTTATTGCTAAAAAACGTCTGTTAAAAAAAAAAAAAAAAAAAATCCATCTGTGGCACGGTAATTTCAGTGCTAAATTTACTCAATATTTGATACAGATTATGAACAAATTTAAATGTGACTTTTTTAGTATTGACTCTAAAATGAGTAACTAGTTTTGATGTTCATTTTGGTATCGATTAGTGTCTTGATAGGGATGCGACAAGATCTTGTGCCACAAGATCTCACAAGACAAAATTGCCCCAAGATTGTGCACACATGAGAAAAATTATCTTGTGAGGTTTTTTTCCCTCTGAAATAACCTTTGGCTTGGGTAAAAAAGGGTTAAGAGCTGGTGAGGTATAGAATTTGAGAAGCTGTAGTTTCAAAAGGTAGTACTACAATGACTGCTAAGGTATAAAATAAATAAACATAGTTAAACCAAAATTGTGAAATGGATTGCACTACTTATTTATTACAACTTATGTCAAAGTCTCCTCCGACGATATCATTAAAACGGCATATTATCCATCCTTCACTTTTTTGACTATTAGCAATGAGTGCAAATGTGCCTGTAATAATACTCACTACTTTATCCACTTAAATGTTCACAACAGCTGTTTGTCTATTGTAACAGATCGCCCACCTCTAATTTTGAGCTGTCTTCTTGCGTGCATTTTTAACTTTCCAACGTGTGAGAATTGTGCCGCCTTGTGCGAGGTCATTCACCCTGCCATGAAACACACCTCAGTCTGATGTGTGCTGTGGGCCCGAGGCAACACCCAGCTCCGTGAGTCCTCTTTTATTTTCAGACAGGCCCCACCTCTCCACCATCAACAGCCTCTCAGGGAGCTCTAGTCTCTGCCTGGGCTACAACACTGCAGATTAGCCGTCCTTGTTATGTAATTAGATATACAGAATACAGCCTCCCTTTGTCAGCCCATTTGTGTTGCGTTAGTCATGTTTTCACTCACTTGACTTGACTTTTACTTCTCCTATTTGGACAAATTTACTCAAGGGAGGAACTGAAAATAACCCCAAGTGCTTCCTATGAGTCCTGCATTAGCACTGACTTTTCTCTCACAGTCTCTTGTCTTTTCAGATAGTTAAAAGCAAATTTTGTTCTATGTTTCAGTTCAAACTTTTACTCTTTGATGCCTGGTTTAGAATGCGCCTCTTCTACTGCCACTGCTTCAGTTGGCTCAGCTCTGCCACAGTTTTCCATCAAAACACCAAACCTCAATGGAGCATTCAAGCCCAGGCTCGCTCAAGTACTGCCCTTCCCTCCCAACCTATCCCACCCGTCTGACTCTGCCTCATCTCCCTTTCTCTCTCCCTCGGAATGAATCGACTTTATCCAGGAAGTGGTCTTCGTCTGTTCCGTGGAGTTGTAGATACAATCGTCTACAAATCACATCTGATGATTACTATTGCCGTTTCCCATTAGCTACTGTCAGTTTACACCAAATCTTTTATCAATTTCCCCCATCTGTTGCAAATGGACTTATTTTCCATTTTGCCTGAATCTCAAGAGTGTATTATAGAGTTGATCAATTACCAGTGGGACAATAAATGATCTGTTTGCAGCCAGACAGAAAGTGCCTCATGATTGCTCATACTGGAGATTACCTTGTCACACAGTCGATTTGAAATTGCATTATTTATAGGTCTCACTGAAGAGTTTATATTAGAAGCACAAACCTTTAACACACTGGAACCAAGAAGAGCTGAAAAAGTTGACCAAATTGAGTAATCATTATCTGAGAGAAAATGTTTTATGACTCTGCTTATCAGCTGTGATTATCTGACCTGTTGTTTGAAGAGATAGAGGACTTACCAGTAGCAGCCTTAATATGAATATATAATCTGTTATAACAATGTTGACACTGTACCTGTCTTGAATATTCATATCTGTCTACTTACAGGCAGCGCTCGTGTTGCCTTGTTGTTTTAAGTCATTGCATCATTGCCAGTCTTGCTTTCAAGTCTCCAAGTCATCCATGTGCCTATTCACTTTTGCCTTTCTCAGGTCAGCGCTACCCATGTCCTAGTTCAAGGTTGTATGTTCAAGAGCTACATTTTTCCATCTTTCTAATGCAAACGTTTCAAGGCGGTGAACTACTTCAAGCTATTTTTTTTTCTCTCTCTCTCTGCCTCTGGAACTTATTACAGTCCGAGGCATTTCTATAAACGGGCCTTTCAGCTTGGCCCTGCTCCGCTCTGAATGGAACACACTGTCGCCAGGAGAAAGAGAGTTAATGTGGGCTAGTTAAGTCGTGAGACCTCCCCATTACGGACAACTGGAGTTCTCAATGTGTAGTCCAGCATGGAGATCAGACAGAGAACTGCCTAAGAGATAAGGCTATTATGAACATGTTATTATGCAGCAAATAATGCATCAAGTTTTAAGTAATGTCTTTGCTCTTTTGAAATTGCAGTTTGGAGGGCAGCAATGTTGACCCTATTTGCATTTATTTTGTCATCTTTTTTATTTTATGCAGAATGTATGAGTATATTAAAATGGACTTTCATAAAATTGTTTGAATCAATATAAATTAAATGGAAAAGGTGATAATATATTTAATTAATTAAGGTCAACGTTTCATTGCCCTTCAGTCCACAGAAACTGTAATCATTTAGTTGAATGAACCTTACACCAGTGGTAAATGAATGTCACTTAGTCTTGGTCTTGTTGGCTGGCTGCTGCCTTGGTGTTTCTGGTAGTTTAATCACATCATCTGTTGTCATAGTCTGTGTGATGCTGTAAACATTGACACTGGTATTATTCAACTAATCCGTCAAATTCAGTCCACTGGGATTATGTCTGTATTTGCCCGTTAGAGAGCCATATAAGTAAAAGCTTCTGAAAATACTCTTTGTGAAACCAATCTGGCTAAGTCAATTTGCGTGAAACATTATATGCACTATTTGACAATTCTCTGGAAGATTGAGTTGAGTTCATGTGCTGTGTCTATAAAGAGCATTACTCTGGGAAATAAAACCATATTTAATATCCAGAAACAAAGATCAAGTGAATACAAATGTTAACAGCATCTCTAAGAAAGAGGGAAGGATGCCAGGAAGTGTGTTCTGGGTATGATTATTACAGGCCGCTCGCTCCATGTCCGTCTGAGACTAGATCAAGGCACACACACAAATGCACATAAATACGCAGGCACGCACACACACACACACACACACACACACACAGCTCTTGGAGGCAGGGGGTATTTGACCTGAAAAGGCTTTAATCTGCTGCTCTAGTACTCTGATGTTTGATCAGGATTATCATGTTTCTCACTCTTAGACACACAAGACACTGACAACTGGGAATCTTCATTTAATACTATAAATTATGATCACTGTATTCTTCATCCATTCATTTCTGTATTGTTTGAGTTTGAGTATATGTAACCATTGTTTGTGCTCTTTTTAGGTTTCCCAAGAAAGCAAACAGGTAAGACTCCGGCCTTTTTCTTTTCATTATTTGTTCCTAATGAGGTAATATTTCAGCAGCCCTGATCTGCAGTGCACACAGACGTCCTTAGAGTCTGCACCAAACACCCCCACAGAACACACACAACATACACACACAGACACACACACAGACGCACACACACGTACACAACACGCACACACACAGAGGGACAAAGGGTTCCCTCTTCTGAGGGCAGCCCAGCGCGGCCTTTCACTGTTAACAGAAGTGCGCTCTCTCTCACGGTGGGGCCAGTATGGGCAATGGCAGCCGCACAGAGCTGGAGGTTCAGGCTTCTGTCTGTCTCAGTCACACTCCTCTGAGTAGTGTCCATTCACTGCCCCTGCTCGTGGGACCCTCAGGGAAGCCCCTCATATCCTCTGAGTGACACACACCAGCCCCTTCACTCGTACTTTGATAAGAGCTTTCACATTGTTCTGTTCTATTTTATCTGTCTCTGTTTCTATAATGATGAAAGAAAATGAATGGATTGTATAAATATTTCACAGTGTATTACACAGTACATGTTCATTTGTTCAGTTTGTTGTTCTTCTTCCTCCAGAACCAGCAGCATTCTCTCTAAGGACCCTCCTCCCGACAAGAAACCAAAAAGTGACAAAACCTCTCTGTCCTGCAATGACTTTGACCCTACAGGTACTGATCAGTTACATCTGTTTTTTTTTTCACTTTTTCTCTTCTCCTCCGTCCTCTGGATGGACACCTAACATTTCTATCTGCCGTGGTATTTGTCCCCCAAAAATACATTTTCTCATTCAAAATACTTGTTCCTGTCACAATGCTGTAATCTATTAGACACAAACCCAGAACTTATTTTATCTACAGTTTCATTGTAACTGAACATACAGACACTGTGTAGTTCAGTGTTATGTGCAGAATGCATAATACTATTTTATATTAAAACACATTAGACAGTTCAGAAGTGTCGTGACAACAGCATATCTTGTATTTTGTTGCATGAGATATAAGTGAGCTCTAAGCTTCTGTCTTCAAAACAATAGTAAATCCTCTGTGCCATGTTTGGAGCCTTCCAAGGTATCAGACAAGATGTGTGCCAAATGTGTGGCTGCAGGAGGAGCACTGAAAAGTTTCTCCCATAACACTAACAGTGAGAGTTTGACCTTGTGTGTGTGTAGGTGTTTAACATGCAGTTCAAAGCCATTTCATGTTTCTGCATGCTATTGCCTGCATGGGTATAGCTTTGTGTGCTGCTTTCGCATGAAATCTGATTTTTTTCATGAATTACCTTTTGTATTTTTATTGTAATTGTTATTATAGATGGGCATGAGTATACTGTTCATATATTTTTAATTTCAAAATGTACTATTATTTTTATTTAAGTGTATTAGTTAGTTAGGTCTGACTTGATGAGTGACACCTACAGGAGTGGAGGTCATACTTCCACTCCTGTAGTTGTGCTCCTGCCTGTCCAAACCATTGTGTTATTGAAATCTATTTGTTGATTTGAGTTTCTTTCCCATGATTGTTTTTCCTTATGATTTTCTCTCTCCTGTCTTGTGTGTTTCCTTCCCTTGGTTTGTGTTGTCGTTGTGTGTGTGCGCGTCTGCTTCTGCGTTGTCTGTGCTGGGGGTCCGCGTGGTGGGGGGCTGTGAGCAGACGCTCTCGTGGTGCAGAAGAGTGGCAGCAGCAGTGTGCTAGCAGAGGGGAAGCCTGAGTCCTGTGGTAAGAATGGCTGCTGTGACAACTGCACCTTTCCATGCTCTTTATAACCCCGCTGTCAGCTTACAGACCTCTTTCTCTATGTACTTAAAGCCTGATCATGGAAAACGTGCATTATTGTAGGCCTGTCACAACAATTACTTTAATAAAGTTCAGTTTAGAAAAGAGGAACATTTTTGGGGTTTAATATTGTATGTCCTGTGTGCATTTATTTGCTATAGTCAACTTTTTGTCAAGCACCACGTTTTTCTGCTGCAGTATATTATTTGTTATTGTGTTGGGTCAACTTCATTGTACTCTCTTCTGAACCATTTGGGAAGAAGTGTAAGTTTAGACTTGCTGTTATTTCTTTCAAATGTAAATGTGGCATAAAGAATTTATTCTGGTGCTCTCACACTGCACAATAGGACCATCAGTGTTGCTTTATAGATTGTTGTTTATATTGAGCCTAAAAGCTAATGGTGGAACAACAATCCTGAGGTGTAACCTGAGCTGTTGCCTGACAGGCAGAGCGTTTGTTTCACCTGCTGACAAAGGACAAACCAAATACATCCGTCTGAGCCACACACATTTTGAAGTGGACATTCTGCCCGCTGTCTGGGACAAAGTTTATCAAGATTGGTTTCTGATATGTTTTGTCTGGACTGCTTATCAGGAACGTAAGAGTTACAGCAGTAGCAGAAAACTCTTTGACGAAACTTTAAATTGAAGAAATAAATCTCACCTTTGAATGACCTCCTTTCGTTTATAATGGCTGGTTTAAGACTTCTTAATGAGTATTAAAGGTCAGTTTCCGAAGCGGATATTTCAAAGCAGGCTGATTATGGATCCTTGAAACCTCTGAATTATACATTAGCTTAGGAGATGGATTAACCTGATCTGAGCTCCGCTCAACACTGCCTCTACTCATGGTCTATGGCCTGCCCTCTCCTGGATTCTAAAACAGGCCAAACGCCAACATCCTTGGAGGCAAATTCACACCACTTTATGAACCCATCTGGTTTCATCTGTCACCCTGACGCCCCTAATTCTCTCCCTGTCTCTCCCTGTCCCACCACTTCTCTCCCAAATCCCCCTCCCCCTTGCACCTTCTGCCTATCTCTAACCTTCTGCCTCTCTAACCTTCTGCCTCTCTAACCCTCTGCCTCTCTAACCTTCTGCATGTATTGGCTTCTGGTCTTTGCTCTCCTCATCCCCCTTCTACCCTGGTTGATTGATCCACTCACCTCAGGTTGACAGTGCATTGACCACAAAAACAAACAACAGATTACACACCTTATCCAGTCAAGTTATACTCCATTAAGTCAGTTAAAATAAAATGTCGGACAAAGCAGTATTTCCTTTTTATTTAGTATAAATTCAACATTATTTGCAGTACCTGAATTCCAATATATTTAATTAAAAATGGATGTGTACTTGTTGAAGAACTAGTCATAGCTGAGCATATTCTTGTCTTTATTACAGGTTTGGTCCAACGATGTGTGATCATTCAGAAAGATGAAAATGGCTTTGGGCTCACAGTCAGTGGTGACAACCCTGTGTTTGTGCAACTCGTCAAAGAAGGTGAGATGGGGCATCTAACAGTAATCCCAGTATAGATAAATAGATCTAGATAGATAATCTACTGTGTAATTACTCCTTGTCATTGTCAGTGTTTTATATTCCACACAAAGTCTTTACATTTACTGTAGCTTTACCACGTAACTACAATTGACAGACACTGATAGTAATATTAGCTTCATACTCCCTGCTGCTTGTGACTGCAGACTTCATCTAGACTGGGATCCTATAATAACCTGTCTACAGCCTAAATCCTTTTGTTTGGGGTGGAGCTGTGAAACAGGTCCTTCTCGTAATATAACCACTGTTATGGTCTTTCAAAATAGTACTCAAATAGTCATTTTGCAACATCTGGCGTGTCAGGCTGTGTTCTACAGTTTAGTGTGGAAAATCACACTTGCTGAACATAGGCTTTGACTTTTGTGTTTTCCCATGACGGTCCATTTATTTAATTTATTTCCCTTGCTTATTACGTAATTCAAAGGTTTGTTTGTGTTTTTTTGCCAGATGGGGCTGCTATGCGGGCAGGTGTTCAGACAGGAGACAGAATCATTAAGGTAATGTCTTGCGCTGCTCATGTCACTGTTTAAGTCTGTCAAAGGCTGTATGCTGCCCCCTTTTGACCAGCCAGGGTTCTCACACTCTGTTCATATGTTGACATGAAGGATCACAAAGATATGCTTGTTTTTTCAGGTCAATGGGACCCTTGTTACACATTCTAATCATATCGAAGTAGTAAAACTTATCAAATGTAAGTATAAGCTACTGTTGTTTTTAAATGGATGTAGATGATTGAATGAACGGAGCAAAAGGATATAGATGACTTGCTTTTCTTCTGTGTGCAGCGGGCTCTTATGTGGCCCTCACAGTATTGGGGCGCCCTCCGGGGCTCACTCAAATCCCTCTGTCTGAGGCAGAGTCTGAGATGTTGGGTGTCAGTATTTCCTCTCCAAACTCGCCAGCAACAGAGCGACCGTACAGTCCTCAGGATCGCTACTCGTCTTCACAGCCACAATGGGTACTGGCTATCTCTCTCATCTCATGACTTTATTCACTTTATTTTTTATCATTATTTACACAGTATTCATTTTTACCCCAGGATGAAAATAGCAGTCCTTTGAACCAGAGGTGTGACCTGTTACCACGAATGCTCTCAAAAGAGCAGCAAGAACTACAGGTCAGTCTCACATTTTGCTATTACAGTATCAGTTAACACATTTAATCAAGAATTATATTTTGTAACTTAATTGTTGACATGTAGGCTATGAAGGATGAGTACAGCAGGAACCCCTCCCCTAAACTACTGAAAGATATCCATGAAGCTAAAAAACACATTCCTCAGCTGCAGGGTCAGCTCTTCAAAGCCTCTGGTGCAACACAGGTAAAAGGTTTTTATACAGACTACAAATAATGTGCAGAATAACACTGGTCAGTCACTGATATTACAGTCCAGTGATTTTGTAGAGGACAAAGGCTTTGTCCCAGACAAACATTAATCTTCCCCAGAGGATTAGGCTAATGCCTCTTTGTGTCTGATACAGTTTGTTTTATGGTTATAGATTGATATTTGTGTAAATATATTCATTTTCTGTTTGCCAACACCCCTTTAATATACTTGATTACCTATTTGATGACTTTAGGAGGCTGTTCCAAGTGGTGAAGCAGATGACGGTAGCACATTGGAGACAGAGCACACATTCACCTCTAAAGGAGACCATAGCACAGATCTGTCTTGGAGCAGCACTCCTGTAAGATCTCACATCTGATTCAGTCCATAACTTGTTTCATCTATAATGTGCATTGAGTCTGATCTGTTTGCCAGTTAATTGAACTGTTGTACATGTACATGCATGTGATTTATTTTAGCTTGTTGCTCATTTCCAGACTCGAGGGTGTGGGCCTGGGTCTCCAGAGCCACAGCGCCCCAGGGAGCCCTTCTGTCCTAGTCCAAAGAGCACACCACGCAACAGCTTCAACTCCTACCACTCCCCAGAGGCAGAGGATGCTACTGACTTGGTAATTTTTACATTTACTTTCAGAAATATTACAATGAAACAGAAATTAAAAAGCAAGATTTGTCTTTGAAATTGAATTACAATTGGAGAAAGGGAAACAGGACTGTGGGTGTCAAATGTCATTCTTATTACAATTATTATGCAGAACTGTGCAATGTTTAGTCAGTAAGTGAGTATGTATCATAAGTAATCAAAATCCAGCCTCTCTGGCTCCTCTGTTAAACTCAGGTTGATCTCTAATTATTAATACACTGTTGTCTTTCAGGACTCAGTATCTCCAACAGCAGTCAGCAGTCCTTCATCTTCTAGACTTGTCTCACAAATCATTGGAGCTGAGGACGGCTATTTTGATTCAGACCAAGAGCAGGTATAAATAAGAATTTTATTTTCAGTATTACAAATCTATGTTATTATCTTGTGTATGAACAGGAAAAATCAAACCAAGTGATCAATCATATATCTTTTTTTTTTCAGACAATTGGCCAGTGTAACAGCTTTAATAGCATTGAGCAACTCAAGTCTTGTCCTGCTCACCTCGCAGCTTTTTTGCACCATGTAATTTCTCAGTTTGACCCTGCTCCCGTTGTAAGAATATATATATATATTTTTTTAATAATTCAAAACACGTACTCTGTGCTGAACTGTGTATAACTCATAATGATAATATTAATTACACAGCTGTGCTACCTCTATGCTGACCTCTACAAGCAAACCAACTCCAAAGAGACCAGACGAGTGTTCATGGATCTTCATAGTTTTTTCATTGACCGGGGAGCTGTAAGTATTGTTTTTAAGAAAGAAAGAAAAAAAAATATATATATATAAATATATAATATAAATATATATATATATATATATACAATATATGTATATATGTGTGTGTGTGTGTGTGTATATATATATATATATGTATGTGTATGTATATGTTATATATAATATATATATATATATATATATATGTGTGTGTGTGTGTGTGTATATGTATATATATGTATGTGTATATTACACTATTCTTTTTATATATTTACACTATTCTTTACAGAATCTTAAAGTTGCAGTTCCAGAATCAATATCTTCAGATCTCGGTAAGCACTGGGTTTATTCAGGGCTTGTGTTACTTTTGCATGTGTTTTTATTATTATCATCTTCCCTTCTGTTGTACATAATCCCCTAAGGTTAATAACTCAATCAGCCATGCACTATACAGTTTTAAAAATCATATGCTCTGGTGATTTGGAAAGTATTTCATCTTAAATAGCACACGTTTAGTGAGCACTTACCATAATCCTTTAAATACTTGGGGCAATCTATAAGTGAATGTTTGTGCCTGTAGACCGAAGGCGGACTGAACTGATCCCTGAGGAAATAAACAGACAACATGTTCAAACGCTACAAGACTCATTACTCCCTGACATTCAGAAGCACCTGGAAGATTTCAGGTAAAACTTACAACAAATCTCACTATTCTTTTTCATGAGAACAACAAAAATTATTGTGATCATCTGGACATTTGCAGGCAAAAACGCAGCATGGGTTTAACAGTGGCAGAAAGTGAATTATCTAGATTGGACCAAGAGAGAACCAGAGACCGTGTCACTCAAGAGAGAGAGCGATCGTATGCTGAAAATATTATCACAAAGATTGATGATATCCTGTAAGTTTTCCTAAAAACACTTCTTGTATATTATGTTGCTTTGATACTTACTACTACTTTGTTTTTATTGCAGTTTAAGTACTCAGAATACAGAGGAAGAGAAATGGTAGGCAATATTCCTTTGATGTAATTGTTTAATAATTAAATTATTACAATAGGGATCCTTTGCCCCTGTTCATAATGTCCATATATTGGCAATTAGCTGCCAGAGTATTATTAAATCAAAAATGCTGTATTTGTCAGCCAGTTATGGCATAGTATAATGAGGAAATATTACCACAGTAGACTTTGATTAACTCTTGGAACACACTCGTCCCCCCACAAACCTTGTTAATTTATGCATTGTGTTTGTATTCAATTATTTAAAACTGAGATAGTGCTGTTTGAAATGCCATATGGCTGCAGTTTCGTCCAGATGGTTTGTGGAGAAACTGAAAAAGGCTAATATGACATATGGCACAAATTTCAATATGGGCACTTGTTATTTTCTTCTTCTAGCACAGGCTGAGTGTATGTTTGTTTGCCTTTAGCACTACAATGCAGTATGTTATCTATACATACATGAAGCACCTTGGTGTGAGGGTCAAGGAGCCTCGCAGTCTGGAATCCAAATGGGTTCGGATTAATTTTCTCCCAAAAATTAAGGTAGACTTTGTTCAAATATAATTGTCTTTTATTATAGTTTTCTTATTCAAAACTTCTATATTTACCTTTTTATAGAGAAGTATTAAGACTGAAAAAGAAGGAGAGGAGAAGGTGAAGAAAAGATTTCCTAGTATCCTTGGACCACAGCGCCGGCCCAGTCGCATTGAAGCAGCCTCAGGTCAGTTAAGAACCATACATAAATGCACCAGCCAAAAGAAAAGCATGGCTCTTAATCTTTTGGTCATACTTCCTGATTTCAGTGGGTAAAGCACTGGATGGACGCCCCAGGCCTCAGAAGCAGTTGTCTCAGCCTACACTCGGTGTCAGTGAGCACACAGAGGGGGGACGTCTCCGTGTGAGCCAATCAAGTGAGGGCTCTGAGCTCGTACATTCGGCTACAACCTCGTCTCCAGGAAATGCTGCTTTGGACACCAGTAAAGACACTGACATAGGTATGTTCACTATTGTAGTCATCACATACACAAGAGCTTTGATATTATGTATGGTTCTTAGGTGGTACTCCAACCTCAGGCCCCTCGAGGCTGAGTGATGGGCTCCAGTCTGACCCACTGGATGTGTTGACCTATCCTGCATCACAGTTTGACCTGTACAACCTGGACCAACTTCAGGAAGATGATAGAGAGAGTGACAGGTGTCCCTCTATTCAGATGTTCACATATTATGCTTTTTACCTATAATGTCTTTTTTTAACTTCTAATCAATTTTTGTTGTAGTAGATTACATGATGGCACACCAAAAGCACTGAGGAGGTAAGAATGCTGTACTACTCATGTTTAAGACTGAATCAAGATATTGTAAAAAAGGAGCTACAATTTGAGTATTTTGGTTGTTTTCTTGTTTAGGCTGGAGGGACTTGGTGATGTGCAAAGTGAAGATGACCAGGGCACAGACTCAGAACATGACCCGCTGAACTGGCAGCAGCTGGTGGGACGAGAAATTCTGGCCGGGCTCAGACCTCATGAAATTAAGAGACAAGAAGTCATCAATGGTGAGAACCAAAAGCAGCATTTGCTCATTTTCATTCCAGAATTATTGCTAATCATGTTTTTTGGGGTTTTTATTAAGAATTGTTCCAAACCGAGCGTGCGCATGTGAGGATGTTGAAAGTATTGGACCATGTTTTCTATCAAAAACTGACCAAGGAAGCCATTTTGCCCCCTGCTGACATCAAAAACATCTTTACCAATCTAGAAGAGATTCTTCAGTTGCATGGTACACTACCGCACATCGCTGCAACAAAATAAAACATAATTTATTAACTGAAAAAACACATGGGAATACTGTACAGTGATTCTGCATCTTTACATTTCAGCATCAATACTGGAGCAAATGGTAGCCGTTCGGAAGAGAAATGAGTCATCTGTAATTGATCAGATCGGAGATGACTTGCTCTCTTGGGTGAGTACAATTTTCAGGCCAAAATTGTATTTCCCCTCTCATGCATTTTCTTATATTGAATGGATTTCAAGATGACTGATGGGGCAGAAAAATATATTGCGCTCCAAGTTATTGAACTTTGCCAAATATGCTGCGTGTTGCTAAAAAATAATAGTCTGAGATAGTTTCAATCCTGCATCTACTTTCTTTGACAACAAATATAAACAGAGTCACGCTGTTTTCTCTAATCAATCTTTAATCCCATGACAAAAAAATGTGAATTGTTTTTGCCTTTTTTCTTTTCACTCTGTTGCTGTTTACAAAGATGTGCCTCTAGTATTCCAGTAGATGTTTCCTCTTGTTGTTTTATTTTGAAATGCCTTTAAACGATGGCTAATCTGGACTGATAAAGCTGGTGTCCTGTTTTGGCATGTACAGTTTAGTGGGGCAGAGGAGGAAAAGATCAAGCAGGCCGTGGGGACCTTCTGCAGTAACCAGCCCTTCGCTTTAGAAATCATCAAGACCCGACAAAAGAAGGACTCTCGGTTCACCTCATTTATCCAGGTGCTGCTGCCGTGACATGCTCTTGTCTATATTCATTATGAGTGAGATGTTGCAGTGGACACTGTGAATACAAATGTCTGCTTTCCATGTTTTTAGGAGGCAGAGAGTAATAGGCTATGTCGTCGACTTCAGCTAAAAGACATCATACCTGTAGAGATGCTGAGGCTCACCAAGTACCCACTTCTGCTGGACAACATCGCCAAGAATACAGGTGCTATGACACAGCTTGTTTTCTTCGACTGCAATTTAAAGTTTACAGTTTTTATTTATAATATATTTTCATAAGGCTTAAGAGGCATGTGCATAACATACCAATCATAACAGTAACAATCAGAATCATTAGAATTAATATAAATTATTTTTGGTGCAACTGCAATGCTGCATTTTCATTTCAGCTAATACTGAGCTATTAAGAGATTATAACTAATGATCTTCAAGTGATAATGCGCAATTTGAGAAATGTCCCCGATATTTCTTGGTCCATTGTTTTAGCCTTGACTGGGCTTTCGACTCATGCCGAGAGGAGGCACAGTAGGAATAAAGTGTAACCGGCTATTATGAGATCATAATGCCTCTCTGCTTCATCATAATTTTCGTAAATGGTGATGGTGTGCAAATTAAGGGAGAAGACTCAATTTGTCTGGCAGTCCCCCACTGGTTAAAGTACGCTGTGTCCCTAATTTAATGTTTATTAATGCTTTTTTCATATGTTACAGATGATCCAACTGAGAAGGACAAAGTGAAGCAGGCTGCTGATTGCTGTAGAAAGATTCTCAATCATGTCAACCAGGCTGTAAAGGAATCAGAGGACAAGCAGGTACATCTTCGACTTTATATTTTATTCCATTTCCGTCATCCTGCCTCTACCAATCATATCATGAAGCACTTTTGTAATCTTTTTCACTTTCTACCACCCCACAGAGATTGGAGGACTACCAAAGAAGATTAGATCTATCCTCGCTAAAGCAAACAGACAACCCCATGATCTTGGAGTTAAAGGTGAGTTGTGTTGCGTATGGAAGCAGTATTCTGTGACTGTGTACACACTTTATAAATGTTTTAAATCCGTGTATCATTTGTTCATTCGTTTTTCAATATAAAACCAAAAATAAGAAAACGAAAAAACAACAGTTTTCTTCGCTATTTGTCTCCAAAACCAAAATGAAAAAACGGATAACGATTAGTTTTTTCAGTTTTCGATTTTGTGTTTAAATGAAGAATGGAAAAAACGGATAACGGCCGTTTACGTGACTTCCCTGACTGCGATTTTGCACCGGGTACGGACTGAACTAGGACTGATCCAGGTCTGAGACCAGAGTGGGACCAGAGCGGGACCAGAGCGGACCAGACCAGACCAGACAGGACCAGAGCGGGACTGGGGCGGACTTCAAGCTTTGACTCTGAGCCTCCGCGGGGTCCGAGCCTCAGCTTCGAGCTCCGGCCCTGTCGTGGGATCTGAGCCTCCGATCTGGTCTCGGTCTTGTCTCGGTCTTGTCTCGGTCTTGTCTCGGTCTTGTCTCTGTCTCAGGCCCGCTCTGGTCCCGGTCTGGTCCCAGACCTGGTCCATTTGAACCAAAAGCTCTTAGTTCAGTTCGTTTTCGTTGGTGTGAAAGCGTCAGTTGGATGCTTTGCACCACCTCAGAACCAACCGCGGTTCTTGAGCGCGGAGGACTGAAGCAGCCTGTCCGGACCTGTAGTCCACAGCACATTCTCACTTTCCCCGCACGGAACCAGCGCGGAGACGATGACACGGAACCGCTCGGACCGCTGGTCTCGGTCTCAGTTCCGCTCTGATCCCGCTCTGATCCCGCTCTGATCCCGCTCTGATCCCGCTCTGATCCCGCTCTGATCCCGCTCTGGTCCCGGTGTGGTCCCGGTCTCAGTCCCGCTCTGGTCCCGGTCTGGTCTCGGACCTGGATCAGTCCTGGTTTAGTCCGTGTGCGGTGCAAAAGTTCGGCATCGCAGTCACGGAAGTCACATAAACGGGAAACGGCCGTTATCTGTTTTTTCCATTCTTCATTTAAACACAAAATCGAAAACTGAAAAAACTAATCATTATCTGTTTTTTCATTTTGGTTTTGGAGACAAATAACGAAGAAAACTGTTGTTTTTTCGTTTTCTTATTTTTGGTTTTATATTGAAAAACGAATTAACGGATGATACACGGATTGTTTTAGTACATGTATTTCAAAGTTTCATGTGAAGGTTGTTTTCTGACCAGATTTTTCTTTATTTTTCTTAGAACTTGGATCTTACAAAGAAAATGTTGGTACATGAGGGACCATTGTCTTGGAAAGTGAATAAGGACAAAACAATCGGTTTGAAGCCTATATTTCATTCAACACAAAACACTTAACTGAGGAAGTGAAACATGTATATTGTTAACATTTCTATTCTCTTTTAGAGCTATACACCCTTCTGCTGGAGGATATTCTTGTTTTGCTACAAAAACAAGACGAACGCCTTATCCTTAAGTGTCACAGTAAAAACCTGGCCGGTACAGCAGATACTAAACATATCTTCAGTCCTATTATCAAGCTAAGCACCGTGCTGGTGCGGTCGGTGGCTACAGGTCCGTATGCAACTTTTAACTCATCACTCAATAAACTGAATTTATGTCGATGGAATCACCAGCATGTAATAAATAATTATTTATGTCTGCTATTAACTAACATGTCCTACTTTCTCCCAGACAACAAGTCTTTTTTTGTCCTGTCAATGTCTGACAACGGGGCCCAAATTTATGAGCTGATGGCACCCACAGTCTCAGATCAGAGAACGTAATTGACATTTTTATTATTATTTGATGTCTCATATCACGGTGTACTTTGCTATTGACTAACTGCTATTTGTTTTATTTTCAAGGTGGCAGCGATTGATCAGCCAAAGAGCTGAAGCTATGAAAGTCAAACCTCATAACATCATACCTTTACCTCAATCAGAGTATGTGACTTTGATTACTCACATATGTAGGAGAATCTATTGAGTCTATGTGGTTCTGATCATCTCTTTGCTTTGTCTTAGTGGGGAGCGAGATGGCGTAGAAATCATTGCAGCAGGTGTTTCCAGACTAGGCAGAGATGCAGACCGCACATCTACCGGAAGCACTCAGTCCACAGGTAACTACTCATAATTATAGTCTAAATTATGCTTGGAAAGACTCTTATCCACTTTCAATTTTAGTCATTATTTCTTCTCGCATTTCTATAATTGCCTTCTTAGAAAAAGAGCAGTCCGTTGACTAGAAGTGCTGTTCAAAGTTCATTTTCTGAGAATAACCCATTTGAAGAAGTAAAGGCTGAGGAAGAAGAGGGTTTTGTGGACACAGACCTAAATTTCCAAGCTTCAGAGGAAAGCCGAGAAGGAGACATGTTTAATCCCTTTCCTTCTAAAGCTGACGAAGCACTAAAAACACGTAAGATCACAAATGTGACATTTTAAGAAGACATAATAAATTATTCTTTTATAGGTCTCATCATATTTTCTGTTGGTTGCAGTTGCTGCTCTAAAACAGGTGTTGGTTACACAGCTAATGTCCCAGGAAGCCTGTGAGAGAACCAAGCGCTCGTCAGGAGCTCGTATCCTCAGGACCACCTCTTTGAGGACACCCGTGGACAGCCGCGCTCGTGGGATGGTGCATAATGGAGCTGTAAGGAAAACCACCGATGACCCCACGCAGGACCTGGGCTCTGGAGACACTGGTTTCTTCGACTCTCCTGAAGATTATGGTGAGTTTCGCCCGACAGCTCAGTAAAGATTACTTCTGACTGAGCTTTGTGGTTGCCTCCTGCTGATGTGGAGCTGCCTCTGCAGATTGAGTACCAAGTGTCTTTTGTGATTCTCATAGCAGGATATTTGGTCCTAGAAGGCTATGTTGGCCCAGGGGAGAGCAGCACAGACGATGACATCTTGGCATCAACTGCAGGGAAGCCACTAAGGGGGTGCACTGCTGATTCTGGCATCAATTTAAGGTTTTCCTCCGCATCCCAGGCTGGCAGCCTCTCCTCTTTCAGTAGACAAGTACTGTCTCACCTAAGAAGTCTTCAGACTAACCTCAACTATTTAAAGGTAACAGCTTTACTTATTTTTACACTACAAGTTCAACTTTGACTTACAACTGTGCAAAACTGTGTTTTCTTTTTCCAGGAGGTTGAAGCAAAGTATAACAATTTAATACAGCAGAGGTCTACAGCTGACGCAGATGGAAACAAAGGTAATACTTTACCCTTCACTTAACAAACTAAATGTTATACATCAAACTGACCAGGCTATTTTATCTTTCAGATAAAAGATAGTCCTTCTTCCAGTTGGTCCCAAGAGGAAATATTGACTTGTTGTCTGTTACTGCTTCATGTGTCCTGGACTTTTTGGACATGATTTGAGCTTGTCCTCTCACTGTTGAACCCCCTGGTTTCCATCGCAGTCGCCCGTGGTCGCCGCAGAGAATGAGAGACAAAGTGTGAGCAGAGACTATTGGGGAGAGGGACCATCAATCGGATGCTGCTTCCTGCTCCCTCAGCACAAGGCAATCAGGGAAGTGGGACTGTCCCAAACCTTACCCTTCTGCCAAAACCCCTACCCACCAAACTCCCTTGAAGAAAGAGAACTTATACCAAAATGTACAAAGATGTGTGTTTAAGAAAATATATATATGAAACACAAGACAAGAAAAGGAAATTTTAAGATAATGTATTAAGATTTTTTTTATCCCAAGATGTATTTATTTTTTTCTTTTCATTTTTAAGTGTTTCCCATACTGCTTGCATGCTTTGGCCATGGTGTTAGCATATTGGCAGCTTTTCCTGCTGCAGTCATATGGGATAGTGTGAGTGTTCCGTGCACGCTAGCCTTGCCGTTAAAAATAGCAGGATTATATTGAGACTGATAGAGGCCAGAAACACACTGGTGACAGAGATCTTAATGTGTTGAAACTCATAAGTTGTGTTTGAGACTAGGATTCATAATGAATTCTAGGTGTGGTGTTCACTAGAATGAAGAGTCTGGAGGCTCTGATCTGGTCCTGTTTCATTTCCTCCTGTCATCCTTTGCGTGTAATTGTCCTTTTCTTTTCCCTGTGAGGACATATCTGGGTGTCCCCTTCCTCATCCAGCACAGCCCAGTGGCTCTCATGCTTATTTATCCTCCCTCCCTTCACTCTGTATGTCATGTGTCCTGAGCCTGCCTCGAGTCCCCTGCCCCTGTCGTCCTCCTCACTTCATGAGAGCATATCGGCTTCTGACAGAAACGCTGCTGCTTTTTGCTTCTGTCTGCGCCGCTGATCCGACTGCTTGATATTCTAATAATGTCATGAAGTTCAACATATACTGTACAATGATCAAGTTGGAAGGTTATGCATAACTTTAATAAATAAATGGTGCCATGACACATTGGAAAATGTAAGCTATGTCTGTTTTTTAATAGTAGGAAGACACTAAAGATTTATTACTGCTCCTTCAGATCATCATTTTCTCATTGCTGCAGTAAAGCACAATTAAATCACTTATATGCTCTGCTCTCATTGAATGACTAGTTTGTTAATTGAAAAATGATTGAAGGGCGGTTATTGTAACTTTATGTGAAAATCGTCAAGGACGCTTAAATTCATGACCCAAGATGAAGCTGTCACTTGCTCTGCCCTGTCATTAAGTTTTTCTGTATCAAGTCACACAAAGTCATGAGTAGGAGTAAGGACTTATACAATGTTGCTCTTGATAACAAGTGATTCAAATCAAAAGATGCTCCACACATATTCAGGTTTTTATGGCAGATGACCACACCTCATTCAGAATATATACATACATATCAGTAACCAGACATTTTTAGTCACTACAAAGTGTATTTTCCTGTTTAAATGTGAGTACACGTGATGTATTTGGTAATAAAACTGCAATGTTTTCTCATCAGGATTTAGAGGAGGTAGTGCGTCATAAATCTGCAGTGCTTTGGTCCTCACTCCTGTGGTTTGTTGTCCGCCGTGTTTGTGTGCTCGTAGATTCAAGGCTTTAACCTTGGACATTTAAAAGGCCTTGTATTTACGGGAAAGTTACTGATACACGGAATGTTAAGGCTTCTTTTTGCCTGAAACCCTTTTAATTGCTACAAAATGTGGCCATTGCATGCCCTCTTATGGGCTACCGTCAAAATCATGTATTTGACCTTAGCAGAGTGAGATTCTTTTCGGAGACAGTTGGCCGTTTCTAAATGTCAAGGGAGTCGTATATTTTTACAAGCAGCATCAAAGCGTTTGTTTGAGGCGCTGAAGAATGTGCTTTTTTTGACCAGCAGGGGGCGCACTTTCACCATTCAACACCGCGCAGGAGAGACCCACCCTGAAACCCGCAGTGACATCAGTGTTTTAAGTAAACCCACACAAGAAGAACATATTGATTTTGGCCATATTCGACTCCGTAGCCTGACAAATAATGAGGTATGACATGTTTACCTTCTAGATGAGACGGATTTGGATCACGTACAGTCGTGATATGCACTTTGTTTATAGCTTTTTATCATTGGTTACTGTCTTCACTTTGCATTTATTATTAAAGCTCTCTGCGTAAAGCATCTGGAAAACAGAGAAGTCCATTATGACATAATAGAAAATTACATGAAGGGCTATGGTTATGCATAAATGAAAGAGAGAATGATAAGTTTTTAGGAAAATAGTCAAAGGAGTGGTTTAGGTGGGGACAAAAGCAGAGGGCAGCATGATGAAGACAGAGGATAGAGACAGGACATGGGCACGGTAATTGATTGTCGCGTCTCTCCTTGCGCAGCCGTCAGCGCGCTAATTGGAGAGTTGACGTAGAGAGGTGCCACTCAAGTCAGAGGCTTTCAGAGGGGTACTTCATGTCAAGCTACACCCCACCCACACCCCCTCTCTCCCAAATCAAACTCTGATATGCAACAGCGAGCTCAGTCAAAGATGGAGCTGGAATCCAAAATTGGTTCAAAAGCTTAAGTCTTAAGTTCTGTAGTAGCCTATAAGTTTAGACGGAGCACCTGAATTTGAGTTAGAGCGCGTTGCTCATTGGGAAAGAAAATTGCAGTTACGATGCACTGTGCAACTTTTCTGGTGGGGATCAGCTACTTGTTTGTTTCCATGGAGATGGTATTGCTTTGCCTGGAATTTTCAATAAAACACACATGAATAAATGCAAGGTTTATTGAAAACTCAAGCCAACTCAAAGCCAACGACTATACAGATTCCAGAGTATGGCATTAAACTTGGGCGTATATATCTTGCATTTATTCAGGTGTTTTTATTGCATAAATATAGTGAGGTTTAAGTAACAGTCCACACTACGAATGTAACAATAACTGAAATATCATGATATCGTATTGTCAAAGTTCTCACAATAATATCGTGGACAATCACAATATATCGAATTACAAGTCTCTTTGCTTAATTTAACAGTTATGGTGCATTAATAGCTAAAAAAAAAAAAAAAAGACTAGGGGAACTACACAGGCCATCATCCTTTGTAGACTACAAGAAGAAATAACAGTTCTAAGCACTTTTAAGTCATAGTTCTTTGGATTAAGTCTTGTCAAGGCATTTTAAGAGGAAAAAGTATTGACAGTTTTGTTAGCCTCCACAGAAGATCACAATAAATATTGTACCGTGAGATGTACATCGTGGAAACATTGTACCAAGAGATTTGGATATCGGTACATCCCTAATCGTGAGCCTCCCCACCATATCGTGAGCTTTCCCACAATATCGCAATGTATCGTACCATGAGGTTCATACCGTGACAATATTGTATCATGAGACTTGGATATCGTTACACCCCCAGTCCACACTATTACAATCTAACTTAATATAGGCACTGCCAGCAAAACATATTTCATAGTTCATAGTGGTCTTCTTATGCTTTGGAGGTTTGTACCTTCAGGGCTCCTGGTGGCAAATCCAAGCTCAGCATCTTCCTCTGTATCTCCAAACCTGCTTTATGGCCTTTGTGACTTATCTTCAAAAACATGAGCTGTCCCTCTGCTACTCCCAGCTCTATCTCCTGTCCCTCGCTCAGTGCCAACAATCAAATCCTTCCAACATATGTCCACGCTGGTTTTACACTCACCTTTTTATTGGTGAACTCACTCTCTCCAGAATTACAACTTTAAAATAGCCTACATATATTTTGTTCCATGAGGTTGTCACAGAATGTAGTTTAAATAATCACTAGAGCATGGCTAAAATTCACCAGACAGAAAGTAAATCATATGGTTCTATAGATTTTTCTTTTATTACATCTGACAACAGCGTTATTCTGTCCCCAATAAGTTTCCCATCAGTATGTTAATGCATCTTCCAAGTATAGAATTACCATTTTGATGTTGGACCATATCTGCAGACTTCTGATTCTATAGTAGCTCATTCAAAGCAGGTGTTGCTGCTTCCTGCTTTTGAAGACGGTCGTCTGACTTTCATGTTTCTCCATTTTTTTTTATTTTTTTTTTCAAGGTTGCTATTCATTGATTTGAATGTTCCTATTTTGCTTACATGATTATGACATATATTTTATTTAAACACTGTGAAGGTGTGAAAAATACTGTGTGTATAATCATGTATTTGGCTTTGCTGCCTTACTTGTGAAAACAGAGTTAGACTGCTGTGAAATATATTTCTGCTCAGACCATCTATATTGTACATCATAGATTTATTTAAACCGTTAGCAACAAGGAGCAACAAAAATATTCCTAAAATTCACAGATAAAATATTTTTGTCAAACATTTTTCTGAAAATGGAATATATTATTATTTATAGGTCAAGATGAGGACTTTTTTTTGACCAGCAGTTTTAGTATTTGGTAATGCAGAGTATTTTGGACATGTTTATTAGACACACCACACTTTTTTTTACACTGACTTTTACAAGACTGTGTTAAATTTTAAAGGTGCCATACTATACTATTTTCTGATATGTTATAATGTTGTGTCATCATCAAAAACATACCTGGAGTTGTGTTTTGTTTCATTCACACATCTTCAGCACACAAACCCTGCATAGGCTGAGGTCGTCTCTCAAACAGAAAACACTTTCATTTTGTGATGTCATGTGGCAAAACAAGAAGTGCTACTGCTTCGTGACATCACAAGGTGGACCAGAGCATTTTAAGCTTTGGACTAATAATGCAGGGTTAGTCAGACATGTGTAACAACATTCTACCATAGTTTAAAGCTCACAAGAATCAATTTATATAGGACATTTATTTGAATAGATTCATGTTTTTAACAGTGCAATATTTCTGTATTAAAAATAACTTGAATTTAAAAGTAATTGAAATAAATAAATAAGAATAAATAAAGATGATAGTAGTATTTATGTTTGAGGTATTACTCAAAAATGAGTGCTATACCATGCTATATCTCTGTCAGACCCATGTTACTCTGAATGGACATGAGTGCTGCCTGTTACACTGGCCCCTCACCTACAACCTGTTTCCCAAATGAACACCCCTGACCTTATGCCATTGATCCTCCCTGTGTACTGCACCCCCTCCCAACCAGCACAGCCAATACCAGATGGATTGGACTGAAGATCAATGCGCTCTCCAGCAGCTGATTAATCCATGGCTTTTCTCTTTGGAGTAATCGCTGTCCCAAAAAGCTCTACAATGGCCCAGGTGTGCGGAGGAAGAGGATGTTTTGGAATGACAGCCAAAGATGAATGCACCCACACTCTGAATGGCAGGAGTATGCAGAGATAGCTCTCAGATCCTAAAAGGATAGAAGCTTTCGAGGATGGGGTTGAGAGGAGGAGAGGTGTAACATGTTAGCTAGTAACTGACTCAAGTAAAAATAATAGACTTATGTAACTGTTTTGGTGAAAGATCTGCTACCTGCTTGTCTCCATTTAGATGTAATTGCTTTGCCTGAAATGTTCCACAATATTTCCACTAACATTATCTATCTATCAACAAGAATGTGTGTTTTAAAAAAGTATTTTTGTGCAATAAAAAGATGCTGACTTGAATAAATGCAAGGAAATGTATGTAATGTAGTACATGTAATGCCATGCAGTGAAACATTTCCATGGCCATTTTGTGGCCATACCGGCTTGTCAAAGCCTGATCTCATCAGATCTCAGAAGCTAAGCAAAGCCAGGCCTGAGTAGTACCTGGATGGGAAACCACTGGGAATTTCAGGTGCCACAGTGGGACACTGGTGCAATAACTACCCACATTGCCTAGTAAGCAAGTGGAGTATGAGTTGGTTGTGGTTGGAGGGACCAATGGCGCAGATTGGCAACGTTGCTTCTGTCAGTCTGCCCCAGGGCAGCTGTGGCTACAATAGTAGCTTGCCACCAGTGAGTGTGGAGTGAATGAACAATGAACTGTAAAGCACTCTGGGTGTTTTGAAAGGCGCTATATATATCTAATGATTAATTAATTACATAATTAATTTCAAGCAAAGCAATATCATCTCCATGGACATGTGTCTAACTTTAAAGCCAAGAAAAAAATATTGGACACTACTGGACAAATGAGGGATTACTTTTACAATTTATCATTTCTAAACTTTATTTTATCACTACTGCTATTCTGTTACTTTGAGCATACACACCTTGCCAAATGTTACAAAACAAAAGGCTATAAAAGTTGTTAATGCTCAAATAAAATTACTTACCAGATACTTCCTCTTTCTAGATATTTTCCACCTCTGATAATGGATCAGCTCACCCTGTTATAAATATGCACTTGTGGCTTGGCATTAACCCTCTCTAATTACTGCAGCGTACTTTGATAGAGTATGGAGGGAGACAGCTCCAGGCAGGCCAGCTGGCACAGGGCTGCCCCCGTTCAGAGTGCAGTGAAGAGGTCCATGTGAGTGGAACTGTGATCAGAGTTCACCATGCATCCACTGCCCCACTCCTGATCAATAGCACACAAGCTACAAGACCAAGTGCTAATTTCAGTAGCATGGGGATGTGGACTGATCAAGGATAACATTAAGGTCACAGACAGAGAAAGGTGAACTGAATAGCAAGTGTCCCCTTGTGATTGGCTGCAATGTTACAATATTAGGAGAAATATTATGCAAAGAGGATGCTGAATCAAACTCAAAAGTGGTCGGCAGTGTTACATTTTAGCAGGAAAATGATGCAAATCGGATGATGAAGCAAAACTCAAAAGTGGTTTTCATTTAAACAAGTTAAGCTACTCTTGTTTGGATAAGACATGACTGCAGGTTGTATCCAAGAGGTGTAAAATACAGTTTGTGAGGCTGCATATTGTAATGTCATGCCTCATTGGTGGTTATACGGATAGTCTACAGCTGCTTTTCCCATGCTGCCTGGTGATTGCCACATATAGATTTATTGTCCTCAGAAATGCTTAAGAATGGAAGCAAAGAGCAGGTTGTTTAAGCGTTGTGATGGACAGGTGGTTGGAGTCTGCAGGTCCCGCTTCTGTGAACACATGACGGCTGCTGAGCTCCTCTGTGTGACAGGGATGAATGGTGACTGTCTCACTCCTGCACCACGCTGCATTTGCTTCAGAGCGAAAAATTGATTAGTTATTTATCATGGCTAATATAAGGCTGCCACTATCAAGGCGTGTACAGGAGGCAGGGTACAAGAGGGCGTATACACTGAAATACATCTGTGTTAGAACCAATAATAGAACACTGACAGAGAGCTTGTTGTGTGGCAGTTGTAAATTGATGGGAAAAGTTAATTGTAATGTTTGTATTAATTAGAGATTTCCTGTCTCTTTTCATGGCTTTAAGTGTGTTTTTCTCATGAAAGGAAGAGGCTTCATACTGCAGTAGCAATAGTTGGATTTTGCTGGCATTTTCATAAAAGGGTTAGGTCACAGTGCACACACGGCAACATGCCTGCCTTGGCGTTACAAGTCTTAGCTCAAACAAATATACCATCAGTTTACTAGATACTATCTCTCTTTGCTCTTCTTGTATCTTAATGTGGTAAGAATTAAATGTGTTTTTTGAAAACTGAAGTCAGACATGTTTAGGTAGAGCTTTCTGCAGTGGTCCTTGTGTTCACTGCTGTACAATTTAAGCACTTTGACCATAAAGATGATAAATCAGTACAAATTAGTGATATCAAAGTTTAGACCTAAAGTAAGTAAATAAATAAATAAATAAATAAATACCAATTGGGTCTTCTTTTCATGTTGACTTAACTTTAATATGGATTGGATTCAAGAGTCTTGCTTCAGAAAACTTCAACTCAACTTTGAACTCAAGCTAAATGAGTGTAACATTTGGACTTTAGTTCTCCTCCTTTAGCAACATGGTTTTGATTTAGTCCAGTCTTTTGTGATAAGAAACAAGAATTCAAAAAATGGGTTGAATTTTCTGCAGTGCCTATTTTTTTTACAAACTTCACCACATTGAATTGAATAGCAATGACAAGCTTTCAGATTTTTAGCATTCATTACAGTGAACTCCATGTCTTGGTCCAGGTCTAGCATGTTTTTGTTGTATAATTGAGGTTCTATTAAAAGCCCTGTGTGGCATTCGGCTCTTTTTTAATTCCTGCCTGTCCAACTGCAGTCGTGAATCACAAAGCATGAGTCACTCCGAAAGCAGTGCCTTCTTTCAGCACGTAGCACACATAGCTGCTTTAATTGTGCCATCATTGTGGGCCAACATGTATAGGCTATGAGGCGGCCTCCATCTAGAGTCTGTAATTACAACATGGTGTCCCTTTATGAGCTGGTGATGCCCCAACGCTGCCCAGCTTTATGTTTAAACCATGAGCATGAATGTTACATGAGCTTTGAAGCCAGACAGGTTTGTTTTACATTGACAGTGTGTGTAAACAAAGAATTAAGAAAGGGGCTACATCTGTTCACTGTAACATGTAGCTATACTAACCCTCTCCCAATGCAGGTGGAGAACGAATTCAGCCTTGTTTCTTTTTTCTTCAGACTTGTAAATACAACCATCAGGAGCTGTTTTCTAAGAACCCTTTCATTGAATGTATTCAACTCTGATGACGTATTCAAGTGCCAGGTGCCTCTGTGTACATAGGATGTGATACTGCACAGCTGTTGTTTGCATGTCCTCCGTGTATTCCAAGAGACCAAGCTGGGGTCAGGTGATTTAATCTACCCGCCATGTTCCTGCAGCGCTGCACTGATCGATAAGACTGCAATGCTAATGTGTACATCAGGAAAGCAAGATTCCACTTGTTGTAATATAAATAAATAATAGAATACAGCCAAACCTGACTGGAATAAGCAATGGGCCTTTTGTGTGTGATGTGAACTCTATACGCTCTTTCGAGGGATGGTTTGGAGGACTTTCTAGAGAGAGAGAAAAACTGCTGAGCTGTGCTTAATTATTACAAATCTGTTCACAGTTTGTATTCATGGGCTTCCACTTCCAGTTATATGTGACATTTTGAGGACTTTTCACTATGCAAAATATATAATAGGCCCTATATTATGCAAATGGACTATTATGAGCTTTTAGTCATGTTGCAACGTTGTTACTTCCTCAAAAACATCTGAAGTGGTGTTTTCTTTCAAGCACACACATTTGAGTAAGCCTTTATTCACTAGCTAAGCTACCAACAACGACATAGTGCGAAGAAGTTTATTGATAATGTACGAAGCTGGGCAGAGATGGCTGGGTTGAGACTATGGGTGGGGGCTCCGTCTCAATCTGCAATTGGCCCAGCCGGAACGGGACCCCCCTTGTAGGGGTCTTATGACTGAAAGACAAACAAAATAGGGGATGGGAGTTAGCCGAGACAAACTGGGATGATGGGAAAGGGTGCTACATATAGGCTTCTGGGAAATTAGAGGGTCGAGGTGAGTTGTGGTTCACTGGTGAGAGGAGAGGGCGGTTGAGGCGTGGTCCTGCTCCTGAATCTCAGTTAATCATATTAACTACATTTATAAGTCTGTCCACATCTCCATAGCTCAAAATGCTTTGTTCCACCTTGTGATGTCATGAAGAGGTAGTTTTTATGTTAACAGCTACTTTTTACATTTTGTACAGTAGAGATTGGCAATTCCAGGGCTGAAATCATCCAAATGATTCTTGTGAAGGTGTGTGGTGTTTAAAAACACAGTGAAGCACTTCCTGTATTATCACATGACATCACAAGGTATTTCCATTTGGTAGAAGAATCTAAATACGCAGAGTTTGTAAAAAAGCATAATATGGGCACTTATTAAATAGTTAACTGCTTTTGACATCGGGCCTTTTTCATCATTCTGAAATCCGTGGATAGATCTAAATATATCAGCAAGGAACAAAGTGAATAAATGAATGTTTAGGTGCCTATCTTCCTGTGCCTGTGAGCTCTCTTACAATATACATATAGCAGTCAAGCTCCATATACATTCTTTATGCAGACAGTTATTTGACTGGGCTACATCGAATTATCTTTTGATCGAAATGACAACTTGAACTGTAAGACTAGTTTACCGTAAACATGTCCCTGAAAATCCTAAAACCTAACCGGATTGGCAAAGAATATAATAACTTGGTGGGCCTTAAAATGATAACTTGCAGCTTGGAAGATAGTCCCCTTGACAAATGCCTGTAGCTCTTTTGACAGGTTCTTGCTGGTTTTGAAAAGGGCACAAAATAAGAGAGAGAGCTAATAATCCTGCGGCCTGAAGGTGAGTTTACTCTGGACCTAATGCAGCAGTTCACTCAAGGCTATTTCTGAGATCTACTCCAGTCAAGGGCCTGGTTAATCCCACTAAACCTCCTCATAGGGCCAGGTGGAGGAGGAGGAAGTCATTTATAACTTATCTTAACATAACACCATCACCTTCGACTGGATAAAAGCACTTTTGCTGGCTCTGAAAGCACAAAATTGCTTATAGTCAACCGTTAACGTACCTCTGAAATAATACCTTTCATTGTATTCTTGGTTTTGTGCACCTGCCTTTGAGAGACAGTTGATTTCAGTAATAGGTGATCTCAAACACTCCTTTCATTTCCCCTCTGTTTATAGAGGTCACAACGTTGACAGTCCCTATGACTTTGAAGTAAAAATATGAGCCCTCTCAACATCCATGGAGGGAAAGTCTTCATCTTGGCTCTTTAACCTGTAATAAAGTCAGGTACAGTGATTGACGTCTGGAACCTATTACTGCACAGGGCTGGGGAAAGAAGATACTGAAGATGTGAGGGAGTGTGAGTGAGCAAGAATGTAGCCTCCAGGTGAATCTTCCCAAATTCAAACTGACTGCTTTCATTTAGGGTCAAAAATACGCACGCTGGAGGGGAAGAGGAAAGGCGCAAACGCAACGACGTAATAATTGATGTGATTTGAAGTAGGCTGACCTCCTCCCAAACAACATAATGGTATCTCAAGTTGTCCTCCCAACTGTGTTCTCTCTTCTAAAATAACAGGCACTTATTTATGCAAACTTGAAACTGTCAATTTTATGAACAGCAACCCACAATCCACAAAAGAATGACTGATAGCAGCCAGAAGAGGTCTTTGAGAATAAGACATGTGTGGAATTCAGAAGGGGTCATTTTGTTTTGCCAATTATTATATAAATAGGCATCAAGGATAGTGTTTGATAAAAGCAAATCTCACATGAATCAGGCAAAATATTACAGTGAAAAATTATTTCTTCATATTTCAAGGTTGGTGCAGAATGACTGAATACTTGTGAATGCAAGATGCTCTCATCCTGGGGAATATATGGCCATTGTTGAGTATGACCCACCTATAGGCTCATATAGTTCATAATGGTGGGTAGAGAGGTCAAAAATGAATTTACTTAAGTTAGAATGAAGTTACTTAATAAGAAATAACTCAAGTAGAAAAACATGGTTAATGCAAGTATTTACGGAAACTTACTTCTCAAGTAAGAGTAATTGTCTGGATGTATCTGCTTTATAATTTGAAGGAGTAAAGGTACCGGTGACTGAAGTACAATTTTATTAAAAAAGTTACTCAAGTTAATGTACCTCTCACCTCTGTCAGCTAGAGATAAGCTGGATACTTGCCATTATATCCATACTGCCATGAGCTGTAGCCTTTTTCAGCCACTGTCATTAAAGGTAATATGTTCGAGTATGAGCTCCCTTTTCCATCCAGTTTTGGGGATTTTTTCTGAGTGTCTGTTTTTTAGACCTTTCAGCCATTCAGTTTGTCATTTCTCAAAACACTTTTTGAACATTTGGGCTGAAGGAGATTGTCATGTAAAAACCATTGTTCTATTCACGTTTGCTCCTAGTGGATTTTCATTCAAGGCCAAGTGCGGACTAACTGAGTCAGTTTTATTTTGCCGCACTTATTTTGGAAATGATGATGGCAAAACTGATTTCAAAAAGTAAAAATGTAATTCTCAGACAAGCATTTCTAGTCTTTCATACGTAATCTTTTTCTTTTCCTTGACCTATTCTGATTTTCAGATGCGTCACCTGCTCTTTTTCCAGCCTCTCTCTCCTTTGCAGTAGGCAAGTTAAGTGGCCATTTTCCTGTGCCGAATGCACTATAGACATTCATGTGTGAGTGAACCCGCTAATTGCTCAATGTGGTGAGAATAAATTGCCCAAACAAACCACGTAACCCTTAGTTTTCTTATATCAGGCTCTCATCAGTAGACCGGTGCAAAGTGCCAGCCCGGCATATACGATTAACTCAGAGGCAGCATTTAATTATATGATTGTTTTTCAAAGTGTCACATGTAGTTAGTGTTTGTGTTAGCCAATTCCGCGAGTTTGCAACAAAATCATTCAGCTCTTCCTTACAGCTTTCTCCCCTTTACGTTGCCCATCTCTCTCTCCAGTCACTGGATTTGAGCCAAAGCTATTAGCCTGCTGTCGTTTTGAAGGAGGATGGGCATCTATCCTGTTAGCTGATGCAAAATGAACAACAACTTTGGAGTCACAAAACGCACAACACCGTGGTACAGAAAAGGAGTCCCGAGGATGTGAGGTGAGGGACTTGGGCACAGCAGTAGTAGAAGGGAGCAGCAGTGGACCATTTCACAGTTGATGAATATTTAGCAGGTGCGAATGGTGCTGCTGTGTGCCGGGGGCCCTAAGGTGTTCAACCACCAGTGGCGACTTGAGTTGTAAATCAATCTGGTACACAAGCAGATGTCAAGGTGAAGGGACAGGATGATAAGAGCTTTACATGTATATCCATAAATCTGACTGTCTTCATATTTAAAGCATGGGTACACAGGCTGCGCTGACAAGTTAGTGAAAGCTCCAAGTCTCCCCCCAAGGACCACCAAATCAACTTAGACATCTGTGCGCGAGGAGCATGCTCGGCTGGATCCTACCGTGTTACTTAATCAAAGCACTTCAAGCTGATGTTAAGGTAAATACATTTCTTCATATTATCTACTCACATGGGAAATTATATCATAAAACGGCTTTTTAATGTGAAACATGAGACTACAGTTGGTTAATCTATGTCAGTTTTACTAATTACTTTATTGTAATCTATAAAGACATGACTATATTTAGATGATAAACAACTTTCCACTTGATTTAATTAGCAAGCACCATAATACAATTGTGTTATTGGGTCATCCTTACAAATCATGACTGATCAGTAGTGATTGATATAAAAATTAAAATATAAAAGAATACAACAAACTGATACAGTTTGTGGAGAAGATTTGCAACACTTACAAAAAGTATTAGTGATTCAAATCAAATGATGTGTGACTGGAATCATAGACCGTGAAACTAGCAGATGACATTGCAATTTGTAATGAATCCAAAGATAATCAAGATATTTCTGAATAATATTTGTTGTGATGTTAGACAAGTTAGAAACAAAGCAGGTGTCAGTAGTCTTAGCCCTAGTTCACAGAATGTCTGAGCATGTTATGTCTGATGTCTGAGTATGGGATAATACAAGTCCATCCATCCATTTTCTTCCGCTTATCCAGGGCCGGGTCGCGGGGCCAACAATCTAAGCAGGGACTCCCAGACATCCTTCACCCCGGACACTCCCCCAGCTCCTTTGGGGGTGCCCCAAGGCGTTCCCAGGCCAGCCGAGAGACATAGCCCCTCCAATGTGTCCTGGGTCTTCCCCGGGGCCTCCTTCCGGTGGGACATGCCCGGAACACCTCCCGAGGGAGGTGCCCAGGAGGCATCCGGAACAGATGTCCGAGGCACCTCAGCTGGCTCCTCTCAACATGGAGGAGCAACGGCTCTACTCCGAGCTCTTCCTATATGACTGAGCTCCTCACCCTATCTCTAAGGGAGCGCCTAGACACCCTGCGGAGGAAACTCATTTTGGCTGTTTGCATCCGCAATCTTGTCCCTTTGGTCATTAACCTCATGACCATAGGTGAGGGGGACAAATGTAGATTGAGCGGTAAATCGAGAGCTTTGCCTTTCTCAGCTCCTGCTTCACCACAACGGTCCGATACAGCGACCGCATCACTGTAAATTGTGGAATAATACAAGTCATAGTAATAAAATTAAAGCAAAGAGAAAAGGTACTTATTACTTTACTATGATAAAAGTAGAAATATGTGGCTGTTTGAGGTAGCAGAGGTTATGGTGTTTAGAGTAGACATTAGGAAAGCGTATGTCAGAGGAGGTCATACTAGAGATGATGGAAGATAAAGTCATAGAGGGCAGATTAGTTTTCCACAAACATTACAAACAGCATCATATAGCACCATATAGGGACAGCCACATATATTGACACTATAAAAACCTGGATAACCTAGCCTACAGATGGATATCAATACAGTTATTTGCAGCCAGGTAGGACAATCAAGTTAAAAAAGAGAACACAAGGGATATGACAACATGATGATTCGATGATTCATCTCAAAATCCCTGGAAACAAAAACAACAGAAACGACGATAACGATGATACCAGAATTATAGTAGCTAAAAATAGCACTGGAGTTTCTGTTCAGTTGTGTCACCCTCCACTTCATTAATAGCTCCACAGTGTATTTTATCTGTGACAGACCAAACCTCCTAAAGACCAGAGGTCAGCACAGTTCATCAAAGGAATATTTGAGTTGTTGCCAAAACATCTGTCAGCTGAACAAACCATTGAATGCTAATGAGGCAAACTGCTGACTGCCCATGTCCCTATTTGTCAGTGCATTTTATACCCTGTTAGTGCACCTTTGCCAGCATTCTCAATCAATACACCCAGTGGGACCAGCCTCTCCCCCCGGACTCTAAATATGTCATTCAGGGTGAACAGAAACACAGAGGATGCATCAGAGGGAGGTGACTGTACCCTTGTCCTGCCACCTCAGCAGGAGCAGCCTTATTCACGCCCGTCCCACCCACACACTGCGGCTCACTGTGGACTAAGGCTCTGTCAATAATGCCCAATGCAGCGTCAGGGCTCTGCCTAATTACCAAACGCCCTCGGCACAAATATGGTTCATTTGGAGTCAGATGAGGTTATGTAAACACAAAGAAGACAAGATGGCTGACAGATAGGGACTCCCTCCAACTTGACAGTGTTTTATATTTATGATTGTGCTTCACTGATTCATGCCACACAAGAAAACCCTCGGCATATATACTACACTGTACTCTTTCTGAGCATCTGACAGAAATTCTCACTGGAGTCGTTCCGCAAGTCATATTTTTATCCACAGAAATGATTTTCATCTATGGGCCAATAATTACCCATTTCACATCAGAGCATGCACATCCTTATGCCTCTGACTCAGCCAGGGCTTCAGATGGTCGATGGCACAGTTTTTAGCAATTTGGTCTTATGCGAACCCTCCTTTACCACGGCAATAGTTCTATTTTTAATATGTGAAATGATTTGGTTTGCAGTTTTGACTGACAGCAACTACTACGTCTAGTATTATTGCCACAACTACTATCGTTTATTTAGCAAAACTTTTGACTTAAAGGTGTACTAAAAAAACCCTGGTTTTCTCCATAAAGATTACTGGTATGTCTTAAATGTTTCATACTATAGCATAAAACACTATTAAGCTTTTTTCATTCATCTTTATTTATTTATTTTTAAGTCTTACTGTGAGCGGGGTCTCCTCTCCACAGATATGGCCTATAACTTGGCCTGGTAGTGCCACATGCTTGTCTCCATGCAGAAATGCTTACAAGTTAAATGCTGCACAGTGAAGCACTTGAATCAAAGCAATAACATCTTCATGGACACAAGCAGATCACACAGTGCAGTTTTTACAAATTGTCTTGGGTAAAAGTGACATGTGACTCCAGCTTCTAAGACTCTGTGAGAAGTCTGTTTTCATTATTGTCCTGTCAATCAGCCTTCACAAAGTTACCCTCACAATTCTTCAGACAAACGTTTAAACTGAAAATGAAATCTCAGTCTGCAATAAAACTATAGTCGCCATAAATTATGAAGTTGTATTGACACATGTTTTGTTCACTACTAGAGTATTCAGTCCATACAGAGAGCAGTTTCCATCCCTATTCTGTAGGTGTGCCCTAAACACACTTGAGTAGCATTGGGTTGATTTGGTGGGTCTCATAAAATATTAATATGAACCAGCATGCTTTACTATTGTATACACAAATATCCCATTACATTTCAATTCCAACACCAATATAATAGAAACAGGTTTCCAATTCCCACTTGAAGTCTCCTCATTTCATTTTTGTCAATAATACATTGTAAATTACTCCAGGCACTGCATCCATGCATAATAGACAGTGATAAGAATGTACAATATAATGTGCGACACCAATTTACGCATTCATTTTATTATTTATTTGTCTGTTTGTTGGTTGAAATGTATAGAGGGGGTTCCAGTGTGTAAAGTGTCATGTGAACACCCATACACAGTATTTAGAAAATGATGGTGGTTTATTTTCTCTTATTGAATGGTTTAATCAGTGGTTTACACAGAATAATCTGTTTCCAAGTGCTTGGCCCAACCTTCACCTTTCACAGTGTGGATTGTCCGCCCTCTTCATCAATATTTAGTTAACACTGGCATGTTGTCTCCATAGGGTTCAATGTAATGAACGAAACCTCTCCGCAGGTAAAAGGGCAGCGTTTTGCCTTACTGTTTCACCTATTTGGCTTTGACAGTCTAGACAGGAGAGTGCACCACGGAGTTTGGTGATAAGGTCAGTGGGCACTATAGGCTGCTATGAGCATCTTATGAGTGAACATCAAACTCTTTTTAAAACAGGAGAAATAGAGCTGTACTCCCATTGGGATCCATTAAACTTAAATGAAAAACATTACATAAGTAAACCAATTAAACTCTGAAAACACTGACTGCACTTTGGTCAATACAATATTCACATATGAGCATTTCATGAATCTTAGACATGTGATTTGTGGAGGCTACAATCGTATTGTAGTTTAAGACGAATGTCAAGCCCAGACAATGTTTGAATCACTTTTTACGTGCACTCTCCTTCCAGTCCCACCCCATCCTGGAGACTAAATTCTTACCTCTAGCACATCGCCATTCTCCGAATTGACATCTCTATGATGTGTCCGTTTTTTTTTTTTTTGGTCATCAAATTGTCAAGATGCTTATTGCCTGAAGGCTGAGGAAAACCTGCTGTGACAGACCTCTGAGTTTTTACCATCAGCGAATATTCGTTGTTACGTAGCCTACACGAATTCTCTCTCTTTCCCTCTCTCTTCTGTGTATGTAGCTCCACTCTCTACGCGCACGAGATTCAGAGACCAGACTTCGCTCGTTGTGGACGCCTGCGTCTCCGTCCGCTTGTCTCACACCGGTCCGCAGTGGATACGGCGGTGTACCAACAGCGCATCGACTTCCACACATGAGCTAAACGAGCTTACGGCGGAGTTCTTTTCTCGGATGACCTCAGCACGAAGTGAAATTAGTGGCATTAGTCTTCTCCCCTGTGCGCGCTTGTCTCGATGATGCAGGATACGCAGCATCACGGAGCATCTGCTTAGACCTGGCTATTATCGAAGAGAAAAACAACCGGTAAAAGTCTTTTGCCCGGGAAATGACCAGCGCTTTTGCAAACATAGAGTGGAGTGGATTTTGTTGGAACTATTTCTAAATACGGATACCCCAATGACAATCGCTCTATGCCTCATTAAACTAGAAGTCAATGTGTCAGCAAGACAACAAGTTCACTACAGAAGCTGATCTGGTCGCGGTCCTTTCTACCGGGTTCTCCTACCTGGACGGAGTGTTTGCGCTGAAAAACACAAGAATCTCACGCAACCGGGAAATTAGTTATTACGTTTCTTTCTTTTTTTTTTTTTTTTTTTTTTTTTTTTCCTCCTATTTTTTTATTTATTTATTTCCTTTTTTTTCGGTCAAACGACATTATCTGTTGAACAGACATCAGTACTGAGTGAAATATCCGAACAGACCAGTGGAAGAGAAAACAAGGTGAGCTTTTAAGTTACACATTAAGTGAAAGAATGAGGGCGGTAGATTTTAGCATCGTATTGTCAAAGATGCCACTGTTTCCTTAGCGTGAATTGTTGCCTTGAATTGGTTTTGCCACCTGTTAGTTTTACGGTCCTTTATGGCCGTGACATCTATGGCAAGTCCTCAGCTCAAACTGTTGCTGCATGCTGCTGTTTGTTCCATTCTGTTTCTTACTCCACGGCGAGGCTGAGTAATGAGAAATGATCCCTGACTGTGATGGTGCTGTAAATCTGTCTTTTTATTGTTGGTTATTGTTGTAATATGAAAAAGTCTAATTTATATTAGGCCTATCCTGTATCATGTGATCCTTTGGTGTTTTTCAGTTGACATTGTTATTTTATGCCAAAAATGAGTATTGTAGCAGGAGGGATAGACGGAAAATGCTCGCCTTTGGCACCACCTTGTGGTTGCTTTTTTATGTGCCTAGACTGAACAATTGTAGGCTGCCGTCTTTATAAAACAACTGAATACATGTGTAAATCACCAAGTACCACTTGAATGCATGCTTTAAACCCATTGTATTTTAAGGCTGTGCATTAAGCCAGTATAAAATAGCTTCAGTTTCTCGACATCCACATTTCTGAGCAGTTTTTTAAACAGAGAGCTGTTTGCCAGTAATAACTGTGCAGTTGTCTGCAAGCCCAACTCTCAAATAAACACCAGCCTTATAAACACCACAGCCCTGTCTTGTAAAAATCTGCATCTTCAGGACCTAAACATTATATGACACAAATACTTTTATTTGTCAGTTAGTATTTTATTTGAAGTTGTAAACTTCAAAATCAGATTTATCTAATTAACATTGTGACAATGTCAAGTGGAGTATAATGGAATTATGAAATGGAGGTACAAGGCCCAAGTTATGAGAGAGAAAGTCATGCATATGATTTTTGTTTCAGCATGATAAACCCAAATTACAAAAGGGGCCATATTAAGCTATTTTATCATCTGTTATGATGTTGCTTCCTCATCAAAAACATATAGCCAGAATTGTGTTTTGTTTAATTCACGTATGTTTAACTTACACACTCTGCATATTGAGTTATTTTCTCAAACAGAATACATTGTTCCACCTTGTGATGTCATGTGGTGATACAGAAAGTTCTCTGCTGTGTTTTTAAACTCTACCTTCACTAGAGTCATTTGCATAATTTCAACCCAGGAAGTCCCTACTCTCTACTAAACAAAAGGTAAAAGGTAGCATTAATTTCAGAATTACTGCTTCAAGGTGGAACAGAGCATTTTAAGCTTTGGAGATGCAGACAGACTAATAATAAAGTGTTGTGTCCAATGTGAACCAAAACACAACTTCAGTTATGGTTTTGAGGAGGTAGCAACATTATAACAAGGCTTAAAGTTCACAAGAGTAATTTGGTGTAATATAGGACCTTTAACCAAAATTTATGAACCATGAAAATATAAGCCATAAAGTTCAATAGGCCAATCTGCATTTATGTTGATAATTCTTGGACCTATACCTTATAAAAGGAGAGAAAAAAAGAAGGTTTTGCTCTATATTTAGGTCTATGTACATTGCATTAGGCCTACTATTCACATATATTGCAATATTTGTTTGTTTTGATATCTTGCAGTCTTGTTTGCTTTTTTTGTTGTTCCAAAAAATGAAAAAAAAAAAAGAAATGAACAAAAATACAAACAAAAACAAATCAACACTATTAAAACTGTAGGCTATATAACAGTTCAAGCACTTTATTCTCTTGAACTTGTTCTTATTGTGGCATTGCTTTATTCTGATGATAGAAGTTATTGTCATTAGTCAGAACCCAAAGACAGGAGTGGAGGAGCCAGCTGGCATTTCAGGCTTCATCTTCAAGGTTGCTTTAAGCTGTGGTATTCATGCTCTCCTGTAGGCCACCATTAGCCCATGCTTGGTGCAAGTGAAGGTTATGATGGTGACGTCCTCCTCTAGATGAACCCTAAGTCCTGATGCAAACAGGTACTCTTCTGCACACACACCTCACCTGCCTGGGTTTCCAAATACAGAATGGGAGACTCCTGCATAGATGGTATATTATGTTGAAGGCAGGATAACTGTGTTTACACAGGAGGATACTTTCAGTTATGAATTAACGTGACATATACTACCAAATATATTACATTTTTTGGGGCAGATTTATTTTATTTATTTTTTCAGTAATAGCAGTATGTTGGTGGTGGAATACAGGAACAGCTCTAATTATAGATACATCTACATAAGTGGCCAAGTCTAAAATGGCAGGATGAACAACTATTTTTAAGTACAAGAAGTGGTGCACGTATGACAGTTTGAGCAACTCTGCAATTAAATGTTTAGTGCCATACTGTATAACATTCTAGGCAAAGCAATAATATCTCCATGGAGACAAGCAAGTGGCTTACCTTCTGCTAGAAAAAGTTACTCAGTGCACCTTTAAGGATAAAACTAAAGATTTTACAGAACACAAGTGGCTGCACCAGGGAGCTTTCTAGAATCGCTGATCTACAGTGTGGACAGTGCACATCCTCCTGGGTTTATTTGCTTCTCTATTTTTCATGACAGTTTGCTTGTGTGTCTGCACATTGTGCCTTTGGGAGTGGTAAAACTGACTAAACTGTCTAAAATGATCCATATCCGCTGCACTAGTTGTCAAATGTTTGGACAGTGACAAATGACATTGAGAATATTTGTGAGGCAGGCTGCCACAGATAAAGTACCTGCAGGGACTGTGACCTACCTGTGCCCCCAAGGTTATTTATTTATTAGATTATTTAATAGGGACAATGTATATTAATAAACATTTCTGTAAATGTACCAGAATTTGCCTGAACAACTATTTGTGGGCTACTCACATGCACACTAACATGTCTATGCATTTTTAGATCACACTTTTATTACATTCTTGTACTTTCCATTATTGCTAGAAATCCTTTTCTGTGCACAGGGAAGTGCTTAAAATAGATACTCATATTGTTTGGCTTAAGTTTTGATTTGGTTTTTGCTCAGTACTGTGCTTGTACACCAATGTTACTATTTATAAGAACAGTTTGGATTTTGTCTCAATTGATTTCATTTGGAAAAAAAACTTCAGAGGTTGTCAGTTTTAACTCTGTACTACAACATAAAGTTCAGCCCTGACCCTGAAGAATTTCCAGTTCTTTTTCCATGTCAGATAAGAAGCAAGTGGACATCTCTTAAAGAAAGTTAGCACCACCAACCTTACCACTTCCAACCTTACCACTAAGTCTGTCAAACTTGTATATGATCAGGTGAATACCATGATTGTCCAAACATGGCCGCCCATTCAAACGATGGCTTTAGCTCAGTGGCTCATGTCTCTATTAGATTAGTGTTTAGCAGCTAGGTACACCTGGAGAATTTTGAGCTAAGAAAAACTTTATGATCTGAAAGTAGACCAAAACTGACACATAATCCAGCTCCCAGCATTGCTAAACGCTAAATTGTGGAAGTTACTTGCCCCTTTCTACCCACACCTCTTCACCAATCCTGCTCCCCTAGTGGCCATTCAATAGGTACTACAGCTCCCAGGAGCTTGAACCCAGAAATTTAAACTGCCCATGTTCGACTGATAGGACATTGGAAACTTTCACAAAGGTTATGTATTTTATTGTATTTTCACAACATGAACTTTTAAAAATGTTTAAATCCTCAAAGCTACTGTTCTGATTGGTCAGAACTGACCAGGCAGTGCACGTTTTTGATGTCACATGGATGAAATAATGACGAACATTGAATGAACCATATTTTTTGGGATTTCTCACAGGACTATTGAAAACAACACAATGTCATCTTTGGTTCATCTCCCAGCTCTTATTATACTAGTACTTCCACAGTGATGTCACACTTACTCAGTCCACTTCTATATACAGTCTATGGGGAATACATTTTCTGCATTTTTGATATTATAAATCCTCCTATGCACTCGTACCTTCTTTTTCTGTTATATATAACTGGGCACTATGAAATTGTGTTCATGCTGTATTTGTGTCATCATTATTATTCCATGCCAGATTAGATTTTCAACATTGCTTTTCGTCAGCATGCAACTAATGGCAGGTTCATATTATATTACTGTCTCCTCTTAAATGACAGATGGTGTAGCAAAGTGGTGAACCTGACCTGTGTGAGCTTTATAGTGTCTCACATGTTTGGTGAATACAATTCTCAGTGCTCAACTTTACGCCCCTATTATGTAGCGCTAACCCAGCTGCACCACACTTGTTTCCATAGCAGCAAACCTCTATCTACTACTTCGTGCCATTTTGGAGATGAGTCATAAAATGTTAGTTAATGCACAAGTCCTTCAGCAGCAGAAGGCTCAGCAATTAGGTGCTGCCGTGTTAGACCAACTGCGATTATTGTTAAAATCATGACTAAAATGTGTGAAAGTCTGGGTAAAATTCATCATTATTTTTGTATGGTCTTCGGTATACATTGTTAAGGAATAATAAGCAGTACGACTACAGCAATAAATATCAAACTTTCACTATTCTTATAAAGTTGAATGCATGTGTAAATGTAGATTTTGACTGTTTGACAAATTATTTCTGTATAGTTTTTTCTTTAAAGCTGGGGTACCACGCCTTTTTGTAAATGAGTATATGCATTGTCTGCAGCTAATGTCAGCAGCTAATAATAAAGTATTTTTGATTTTCGTTAACCTGGAAGCAGCCCTGTTTCACGTTTGATGTCACCGTCTTAAAAAATCTGTTCTAAAGCTGTGCACGAGCTCAAAAATGAATGTATGTGGATGTGAACTCTCTGCCAAAGGATTCTTGAGCGCTAGGGATGAGGGGAGTGAGTTTTCTGCTGTATAACAATCAGGTACTCCAGCAATGACTTCATTAGTTATATTAATATGTTATTTGGACTCATATAAATTCAGCTAAGCCCATACTGTGACTCTCTTGGCTTTTGCAATCAAGTCTTGATACTAATGAATGAGTCATTTTCCCTGTAGGCACATGTCGAGACAATGTTCAAATCAGTCTGGGAAGTGAGCTCCCTGGTGCTCATTTTCGGCCATGCCCCTTTTCCCTCTCACAACCAAAAAGAGATTATAGAGTACATTATAATCATATAATCGTTGCAAAAATGTAAACAATAGAAAACTTTTGTGCAACATACTATAGGCCAATAATATTTAATACATATGGGGGAGCAGCTAAAACGGATATTGTTAACAATCAGATTTTTGTTGTAATACACGGAGTTCTTGATTCTAGACGCTAATTGAAATGATCAGGTTCAACATTTGTGAATTTACCTTTTGAATATTTCATGGCAAAGTACAAGTAATAGGAAAAACTTGACCTTGCCCCTCTTCTGACATCATCACATTATAGAATCTGAAAAATACCAATATATCAAGAATATTTTGGTCAATACATGTTCGGCTCCACCTGTCTATCTGCCTCTGTGCTAGTCTGCCTGATACTTGGCAGCCTGAATGTGAATTATATTAAACATCAATATTCTTATTTGAATCACATCCAAATGAGCATTTTTTAGTAGTGCAGGCTGACAGCAGCTCCCTAGTTTGAACTGGTTTCCTGACCACCTGTTTTTATGCTTCCTCCACCTTATGATGACAACTAGAACTGTGCTTACTTGATAGTCTTTGTAGCAGATAGTCTGATGCAAAATAATAAGACCTTCTATAAAGACGAGCAACTTAATTTATTTTTGTTGCTTATTTGCTGTTATAAATCACTCATTTCTTTTTATTAACTCCAACTGAGAATTTGGTACTCTGCCTTCTGTACTGATCGATAAAAACACAATTACCTTTTCATATATTTCTTTCTTTCTTTTTTTTTTTGCTATTTCTGTGTGCTCAATACAGACAACCACAGACTTTGATGAAAACAATAGACAGGTTTTTATTAGTTTCATGTGGAGGGGTAATAAAGGGGCAAGTGTTATTCAGAGAGAATCCCAATTAAACACTCAGGTAGTCCCAATCATCTGCTTATCCATTATTACAGATGGTAAGAGAATAAAAAGAAATGTTTATTTTAAGACTAGAAGTGTACCAATGTAAGCTATAATAGACAGTCTTTGTTTTTGAAATCAGTAATAAATCCAACACCGCTTATTTATACCTTTGTTATTGTATCCAGTGCAGCTGTCTTTATTCTTCTCTTTCTATTGCACCTCTTATTGGATGTCATTTGGTATGAAAGCTGCATGATACAGTGTCTAACATACATATTATATCTAACATACATATGATATGTTACCACCCTTATTGTGTTTGTCTTGTCTGTGGAGTCACTTCTTATTAGAACATCTTATTAGAACAATATTAAATGACTTTTTAAAATTAAATTCCCATTCATGCCCATTTTCATGATACTTCTGTTGTGTAGCTGGGACTTCTAAATGGTATGATACATGCCTTCCTGCAGATCTTATTGGTGACTGGGGGTCACGTGCTACTGCCAATGGCCCTTTCAGCTTGATTGACACCTGGTTGAGGAGAGTAGTTGTATCCCAGGTGCAGAGGCACTTTTTAATCATGTTGCTCAGACCGTGGCCGATAAGAGATGTAGGGTGATTATGGGTAGAGGAGGACGTCCTCTCTGTTCTAACAGGGGCATCAGTATTCAGATGACCACCTCAGCTGGGGTTACACAGCCACTGGAGAGATTTGGAAAGGCTCTGACACACTCTCTGTGCCAAGGAACTTGAATCAAAAGCCTTAGGCTGGTTTGTAATCTGTGAACCCATTCCTTTCTGATGGCTGCATGGGTGTTAATGGCATTTTGGATATGATGAGCTCCAGTGACCTCAAAAGCAGGTTCAAACTCTTTTTCAGTATGTGAACAATGGTAATATAAGGCAAAGGAGAAATTCTATTTTGTCAACTGGACAAAAGTTTTTTTGATCTGTCCAGAAGTGAGAAGAAGCAGCTTGGATGATCAAATATGTTTTGCAGCTCATCCAAGCTGCTTCTTCTGACTTCTGGACAGATCAAAAAAAACTTTTGTCCAGTTGGCAGATTTGAATTTCTCCTTTGCCATGGATCCTACCTGGACAACTGAGGCATTTTACAAACACTAGTACCGTAATATAGTAATTAAAACCTGTGTTATTTTGAGGAAGAATAAATCAGATGTGCTGATTTAAAATTAATGAAAACAAAAACAATATCTAATATTTGTGGTTGCCTGTACAAAATTAATGTTGACTGTTAGGGCTACTATTTAACACAAAGTGTGTTGTGTACTGAGAGCATGTTTTACACTAGAATATGCACCTTGTATTTCATCATATTTTGTCAAGTTGTTTGTTCCTTATTTAAACACTTGTTTAATAGCACAAATTTACAGCACATTAATTAATGACTTTCTTTGTCCCTGTGTCAAGTCTTTAAAAATCACTTGTGTTACAACCAGCTGGATGCCTGAACATGCAAGGGACTTGCACTGAGAGGAGACGTCTGCCATTTCATACATCACTTGTAATTCCTAACCTAAATGTATCTTAATATAGGCTCTCTCATCAGTAGCTTCTTATGACCTTACCAAAGCACCAGTTAATGATAATTGTGTACTCCTTTTTCATACATAATCCACATTAAGTCAATGCTACAAAATATTGCTGCCAAACAAATTCAGTGCAGTGTGCTTTTCACTGTGGCAGCTAATTGGATCATCAAGTCATTTGAAAGAAATCTGTGAAGTTACACAAACATTGCAGCTAAAATATAATTAGTGCTGTATAACATTATAACATTTGTGTGCTGTTCATTAGTTTGGGGTATTTTCTCAGTGGTATCGTGGCATGTTTTACAAGCATAAGTTTGATTTCACTATGTATTGGTTTTGAGTTGAGTAGGAGATGTTTAAGGAGAATGAGCAGCTGAACACAATCTGAGCACCATCTGTCTTGTCATAGGAGTTTGGGCATCAGTGTGATCCATGGCAATTCAGTGTAGTGTGTATTGAGACAGCCTAATGCTCACTAAAGCTTATCTATATGTCTTAAGCTTGGAGTAGTCACTTGGTTAGCAGACTGAACAGGTTTTCACTGATGTCCTTCTCTTAATTAGCCTAATGAGCGGACTTCCAGAGAAGAGTGTGAATGGCTGACATGTTTGTTGCAGCCAATTAGCGCACAGTCCCCTCTGTAGTGGAGTTATCTACTGAAAGGTGGTGATTGGGATTAGTGGACTGGTGCCTTCATGTAACCTGCTGCACTTCTGTGGTGATTCTATTGATTCACTCAGTAGTGGGAGGCAAAGCGTCTTTCAATATATGATGGAAATAACATGCAAATAAGTGAAATGCTATAGTGCGGACTCCATTTCCCATGTGTCACTGAAATAAACAAACCTGACTGCATGGCTCTGTATGAGTTGCTGTGGATAAGGTCCCAGACTGAGAGCTCTTTTAGAAGGAATCTTTATCCCTGGCAATATTTCTTGTGCCTTTGAGGTTCACAATGGCATTTTTTCTTTAGCAATTTTTGATGGATTTTATTATTTTTGCTGTCATTGTAAAACTGCTTTTTGAAGTACAGAGGTGTAACTCACCACCAGCCCTTAACCTGAACCATAAGCAAACCCTTCTCACAAGTTCATTCTCCACATGAGGGTACCATCTTTATCTTGTCATGAGATCTTGTCCCATCCTTATGTCACACTTTTAAAAATATATTAAGAGTGCGATTATTGATTGTTTGATATGCGCACGCACACGCGCGCGCGCACACACACACACACACACAGGCAGCTGCCTTTTATTAGAATAATGAATTAAATCCAGAGCAGCTAAGCCAGTGCCCGTGGAGGAAAGTGCACTATATGAAAAGAGTGTAGGATAGTAAAATGTTAGTTGCTTTGCAGTAAATACAGTAATGTAGCCTTTAAGACTTACATAGTGAGACTAGATGTTTAGTCTGCACTTTCATTTTCTCAAAGTGATGACTATAATGTTTTTGTCAGAGACCTTTTTACTGGATTATTATTCAACTAGAAGAACTTTAGCCCCTCTCATATTTTTGTGATTAGATCTGTTAATAACAGAGCTGAAGGGAGTGTGCATCTATTTTTTATTTGAGCTTTTCATCACAGTAAAGCAGTTTATTAGTAGTGCTATAATGAATCACTTGAGATTGCCTTTGGTCCTTTTGGGAAGTGTTGTTTAAAGGGCACTGGGCCAAGCTGTGCTTAAACAGAAAGTGCCTCTATTGCAAACTGAGTGCATTATAGGTCAGGGACTTGAACTATTGCTCCCAAAAGTACGCATACGTTTGAGGCTTGCAGTGTAGTAGACACTGCACCTTTTCAGCAGACCATGCATTTCTTTGTAATTAAAGGGTTGGTGAAACTGTACTACAGCTGTACTACCAGTACACTCATTTGTGGACATCTCATTTGAAACACGTTACATCACTCTGCTCTACAATTATGCTGAAATAAATTTATTTGTTGTGACTGAAGAAAAAGAAAAAGGGGAGAGGAGGTGTGCTTTGCTCTCCACACGAGCAGCCAAGAACCAAGAAGCAGATTACTTCTCTTTGCAGTTATAGGTCTTTTCAATATTCACTCATATTTACTAATTACTGGACTAAATGTTGAAATGGCTGTTGCTGACAGGTATGAGCTGTTTAATCTACAGCTGTTTACACTGGACACACTGGATGTAATGCCCAGACAACACTGACACTGAAGGATTGATGCTTTTCACTTGTGTAGTTTCTGCATGAATGCATTATATTGCAGTTTTCTGGAGGCTTCCAGCCTGACACCACACAGTGCTGTTCATTAGCTCAGTCTGTGCATACACAGATAATTGTACCAGTTACACTCTCCTCATTGGGCTTGTGCTTTGGGATTTCCCGAGGTGCTTGTGACCATTTTCTCTTGTGAAGGTGAAGTGTTGTAAGGACAGCACACAGAGGTGTGAGAGGGCTGCCTGCTCATATTGACCCAATGATTCATCTTCCCGTCCCTGATGCTTTTGATTTGGGTTTAGCGTACAGGGCTTTTGTTGTAAGTGGGCGGACAAGGTGACCCGTGCTGTAGATCAAACTGTTGAACAACTGCTAGGGGACAGGGTCCTGCCCGCTTGACTGGACATCATTTTTCTCCATTTAGCCCCATCTTGCCCCTGTAATAGGGTACTCGTCCACCTGAATGCTCATAGGCCCTTTGGGATAGATTCATGCTTTCACTCTCATCAGCTCATTGACAATATAAGTCCAAATGATCTGCCCATCTCTGACCTGTGGCTTATAGACTCATACATTCTTAAGCTGCAGTTATACTGCTGTAATTAAAGCTAAAACTGGATATTTGTTTGACTTGTCATGATGCCTTAGTTCACTTGTCCTGTTTTTATGTATGTTATGTGACGGTTTTACTGATTTACTCAATTACAGGAGTGGATAGTAAGAGTGGACAAAAGTAAGAAAGAGCAATAAATCAGTGTTAACCCCAAGGAAAGTGCAAGTCTTGATTTGAATAAAGACACCCAAACATCCTACACTCTACATGAGCGCTGAGTGACAAAGATCCTGAACAAGTGTTCGTGGGTCTCTGCAAATCCACACACTCACTTTAACAGTTACTAGGAGCAGTGAATCATGGCAGCGCGTGTGGGCGAGAAACTGCACTATAGTTCAATCGCTTTAGGGCTCTTTAACACACGACTAAAATCATTCTCACTATTGTCAAAGGGATAGTTAATTAAAAAGATATATCTGATGGGGCCCACATGATTTTGAGCAGCTTATATTGCTACGTATCTAATAATCTACTTGAAAAATGCTACTGTATTCTTTACAACATATATAGAAGCAGAACAACTTGGTACCTGGAACTGAAACATGTCCAACTTTGAAAGCAGCTGTATGTAGCATTATTAGCTGGGGAGATCACTGTAGAGCATATTACCCAATGTAGAGCACACTACCCAATGAGAGAGTTGGTCCTCTGTTTTTGTAAAGTATGCAAAAAGAGTGTAGTCTGGCTGGCCAGGTAAAGCAACCCCCAGTCATCCAGGTGTGTGGTTCATTCCACTTCATTTCAACAGAAGGCTTCAAAAAGTAGGCTCCAGGGCAAAGCGTTGAGTTGAAACCTTTCTTGTTGTTTGAAATAACATGACTCAAATTAGTATTAGTCACAAAGAAAAAGTTGGTGGTTGATTACAGAGAGGTGGGCAGTACTCTGTTACATTTACTCATCATAACTTTTTAAAGAAATTGTACAGTACTTTTTAGCAGCATACTTTTACTCCTGCTTGAGTAATATTTTTCTTGAAGTAACAGTACTCTTACTTGGTTAAAAGTTTTAGTTCCTCTTTCCACGGTCTATAGGTGAGAAAAACGTTATTTCATTATATGAAATTATTTGAATATTTGTGTTCAGATATGATTTTTTAAAAGTCATTTTGTGCAGTTCATGCTTTGTCCTTCCATCTGCATTCATTTTAAATTATAAATCAGATGTTATGTCCTGACAGTTTTAGTTACTCTTACTTGAGTAAGAATACTTTTTAACTTGAGTTATTTGTTGGACCACCACTTGCACGTGTATAATATACTTCCACTTGAGTAATATTATTTTGAAATAACATTACTTTTACTTAAGTACAATCTTTGGCTGCTCTACCCACCTCTAGTTTAATAGGCGATGTGATTTAGAAGAAGAACTGCTACTGCCTTGTTTTGGTAAAGCAGTTAGTCATATTCCATCAGAGTGACAAGATCTGGGGTTTGAATTGTGCTTATTTTTTAAATCAGCATATCAAAGAGAATACCTTCAGGCATACAAATCAAAAAGAAAGTGCATTTTGTGTTGTTGTTTTTGTTTTCTTGTAGCAATCGTTCGACTGTGCTGCTGTTGGACATGGAGAAAGGGCAGTCAAGTGAATAATACAAACAAAAGATACAGGGACATAATGGGCATAGTAAAGGCCTTATATATTTTTGTTGAAGATGTTATGAATTATTGAGTGGTTTTGAAAATAAACAGCCAGGCATCAGTATACAGAGTGGATATTTATGTCTTTAACCTCTTGATATGACATGGACGAGTATGTACATACAGCACAAATCCTTTCTTCGCTGATCAAATAGGCCCTGATGGCCATGGCATGTCCTTGTCAATGTCTTTTCTCGTCAACAAGCCCTTAGAACAACATGAAGCTTTTCCACGCAACAAGAATTCTAATTCTAAGAGTTGCAGGAGCACGTTTGGCAAACACACAACTGAAGCAGCGCTTATGGCTCAAGGGGATTCAAACACATTTGAAATCACTCTTCTTTTTCTGCTTTGATAAAATAAGCTTTGGTTGAACCAACACCAACTATACTTAATGAAGTAAATCAGACTAGAGATGTATCAATATTAATTAAGGTTTATTCTGGTGTAGGGTAATGCTCAATATTGTTGATGTTCGGAGATTTACATTGCGTAACAAACATGCGTTAAAAATAACTAATAAAATGAAAAACAAAAACATGAACATGAAAAACAAACTTGTATTGTGATCTTTCAAATAATGATTTATTGCGCTAATGCTTTACTTATTTTTTGTCTGTAGTTGTGAGTGTGCACTGGCTCTGGTCCATGGCTGCATGTGTCTGTATGAATGTGGTGGGAGTTACCAGAGCAGACTAATCATTTTTTTGTTTGTAAAATACAGGAGCCTGGGAGGGCTGGCCACACATAAGCAAAACTCTATGAGGGAGGGAGAAGAATGAACCTCCCTTTCCTTATGCCAGAGCTGGAGTTAAACCCGGGAGTGCATTAAAAGGCTAATTCTCCTATTGACATCAGTGTGAACAGAATATGTTTTTCTGAGAGCCTGCACGTGTATGTGTTGCCACGGGCGTGAGTTTAGCAGCATACGACCCCCCACTGCTGAGATATTGATGTCTGATCACAGGGTGTCTCATGCTAAACAAGGAGATGGATTTTTTGTATGAATGGCAATTACTTAGTTTTTCTTATGTTGAACTCAGGCTGAAAAGAAGACTGCGTCACTAGCGTCACTGTATTTAAACATGTGCCAGCTGTCTTTGTCTAGAGCTGTGTAGATCTGGAGCCCGGGGTGCCTCATTCTGTTCGGAGGCTCACTGTTGCATACACGCGTTACATCCATTAAACAGAAGGCTATACAGCTCACTCACAATCACTCAGGGGCACACAGTCCGAGTCATTACAGCTTTGTACATGAGTGTGAACATGGCCCAGGTCCTGACCAACTTTCAGTAGGTGTTAATGGCCCCAGTCAGTGAATCTCCACCAGTGAGCCCCACTAACGGGATTCATTCAAGCTCATTAGTGTTAATTGAAGTAGCTCTCACCCCCTTATGTAACCGCTGCCATTGGAGATGTGAGAGAACCGTCTTGTGATATAGTCTTGAGAGGAGTCTGAAGTCGTTCAAACCAAATTATTAAGATGTTTGTCTCTGCCAATCCAATGGTAGCAGCAGGTGGAATATTATATACACACAGCTACATTGGAACACAGGATTCAAATCAAGTTTCTTTATTTCTTTATTTTGAATACCCCTTAGTTACTACCACAGCAATAATTATTCTTCCTGGGGTCCACAATGATCTATGATGATTATAATCTTCGACTTTTAAAGGTTGTATAGAGGATTTTCCAAGGAACGAGAAATCCAGCGACTGTTTGTCCTTTTTCAAATGTTGCGCATGCGTGAAACCACCCTCCCCTCCCCTACGGCTCCCTACGTAGAAACGCCTTCTCCCGCCTCCTCTTTACGCCAGAAACAGGTTTGTTTACAGCCGGTGCGCTGCACATGACTTGTAAACAACTAACTACAGTGTTGGTTAGGCAAGGCGGAGAAGTGAGGAGCGGGGGAGCGGGGGTGTCCGGACATTTCGTTCGCGGACGAGAAGTGAGGAGCAGGGAGAAGAGCGGAGCAGGGAGCAGGGAGAGGTGAGAGAGAGAGGAGAGGGGAGCGGTGCGCGGAGATTCCGTGCCCGGAGAAGTGAGGAGCAGGGGGAAGAGCGGAACGGGCAGCGGGGACAGGAGCAGGAAAGGGGTGCAGAGAAGGTTGCGCGGAGATTCCGTGCGAATGAACTAGCTACAACACGCAGCAGCAAGCGGACTCTTTCTTTGCCTTGAAAATTACGTTTTCAGACATAGGATATCGCTTTCGTGTCCTGAAAAACGTTTGACTAGCTCTTGGAAATAAAGTACGTTTTCATAATAAGCAGAAGTGACCTGTCCAGGAGTAATTTGGCGACCAATGCGTCAGTCTTTAGACCCTGCGTCTGCTTCAGTTGCGCCATCGCTGGAATGAATCTTCAAGAATCACCTTAGTTTGGCTTCGCTGCTTTTCCCCTTGTCTTCTTCTTTCAGCGACCTCAAAAACAGACTTTCTTTTGCGGCTAACTGCTCCTGGATTCTTGTCTGCCATTGCAACAAACTTTGTGCTAACTGCGAGGAAGATATAGGTAAAAAAAAAAGCCGCTAAGAACTGTTGCGTTGGTGGAGTAAACAGCGTCTGTGCGGCTTGCGTCTGTGGACTGCGTGACAGGCGTACGTAAACCACATACCGGCGGCGCGCAGGCAAGGTCAGTTACGCTAGAAACGTAGGGAGATTGATTGACAGCCTGTCAGCTAACAGATAACAAGGCAGTGTCGTTATCTATTGGCAAATGTTTAGCTGGCCCCACCACGTCCAGAGTTGATGAATTTTTATTCTCTTTTTTTTGGTCATCATAATTACAAGGCTACTGCACCTCTATAATGCTATCATTGACAACTTGAAACAAACAAAAAATAAATAAAAATCCTCCATACAACCTTTAACTCATTTGGCATTTATTCTGTTCATAGTGACACTGTTGAACGAAGACTACAAGCTAAAATAAATCATGTATTTATTCAGGTATAATATAATGTTTATCCCATGCATAGTAGAATAAAATAATCTTGTACAGGTCATGTATAAGACACCTGGCATCTACAAACAGAAGGTGCAAATGCAAGTTAAGAGTTTGTGTAAGTTCATTGTTCCTGTATAATGTATAATGTACATTGTGAACCCAATTTTCACTATCAAAAAGCAGCTGTCAGCTCATCTGGTATCAGTCTAAAACCAAAAAGGAGCAGGTAGATGTGGATCTTTAGACTTGTTTTGTTTCTCAAATAGTGCGTAAGAGTTGTAGTGTGTTTTTGAGTGACAGTGTCTAAATATCAAGTCTATCAAGTTTGTCTAAAATCTATGTTTTGTAGTAGTTGAGGTACATTCTTAACACTTACTGTTATGTCTTTCCCCTCCCATTTCAACAACAAGCAGTGGGTGATTAGGCCCACACATTGTGCCATAGTTCTCTTTAAGCCCTGACCTGTAATAGATAACACTGCCAAGAATCAAGAGCTCTCTGTGGGCAACAAGCAGCTTGAAACCAGGCTTGTGCTCCCACAGTGTCTATCTGTGCTTTCAACTATTAACCACCATTTTAGAAGATAATCAAATATCAGCTATGTTTTAATGTAAAGAAATTAATTTATTAGAGCTTTCCACTGCATCACCTGATAACACACTGCCACTATTCTCAGTGCTAGTATTGACCCACAATGTACTGCACACTCTGCTGCTGATGGTTATAGACTGACGTATGTGAAGTGGTCTCTCACATCAGATGACATGAACCTTATCAAGATGAATGCCCTCAAGGGGAAGTGTCATGTGGCGAGCGCCCGACTTTTCAGAGCTGTCACATGATCAAATCCATCACCTGTCCACTCTGTCACAAATACATGTCTTCTGCACAGACATGTGCTCTTTTAGCCCTGCTTTGCATCTAGAGGGTCATTCATGTGTGAGAATAGGTTTTCTTTGGTCATGGTACAGTGTAGAAAAGGCATTAGTGGCTTTATGACATGTGTCAGACCCGCTTCAGACATATGGAATGTGTGACTTTGGATTTCATCATTCACTGTTGAGATTAGTCTCTGTTTTGTGCTATAAACAAATGATCAACAGGCAAAATGTTACGGGTCCGGCCAGTCGAAGTGTTGGAGAGTCTTACTTTATTCCCTTTTTAGAAAAGATTGATATGAAAGTATGAATTAGCTTTGTAGCTGTCATCTATCTTCTAATTTAGTCTTATCTTCAAAGCAAGAATTGTGATATTATTATTGCTAAGCAGTCCTTGTTTCCAGTTGTTGGTGTTCTTCATAGCTGCTGACTCATGTGGTGGATACACTAACATGACTCCAACATGATCCTGTGTAGTGGCTGCCTCTGGTGTGGCCGCTGCCTCTGATGCAGTCTAACTATGCCCTGAACAGCTCTGACTAAGTCATTTGAACTCAGAATTACTGAGCATGCGTAAGCACAGCCTTTGCCACCAGCAGAGATGATACTAACTGCACCAGCACCTTTAGCCCCTCGGATGGATCTCCCTCCAAGCTCATTATCAGAGAGTTTAGAGATCAGGGCTAGGAGCAAACAACAGAGTGGTCCTCATTAACAGAGAGTAATTGTGACTTTGGACTAAAAACTAAAGCAAGGACCTTAATATTATTGATTGCAAGGTGGAACCTTCTTTTGTGTGAGACCGCCAAGAAAGGAGGGCCTTGCCAGAAATGGTTTGATTTGACAAGAACTGCTATGAATTAAAATGACCTATCTATCAGCAGCCAAATAAAAGAGATATGTTGTACCGTTTAATGGCCACTCCAGCATGCTTCTATCACCCAAATGAGTCCATCTGACATTTCCCCCTAAATCCCATTTCTACTGAACCTTATCTTCACTGAGGGATTCCAGCCAGTGACTCCTGTTTGCATGTTAGCGCTGCTACCTGGAGAATAGTGACAAAAGCATGTTGATCTGAATGAAAAGCTGGGGATTTACATAAGGAAGCGCATTAGAGTGTCATTCTGTGTGTAGTTACTATGTCCTGGGAGCTCTTTCCGCCCCCTTCAATTCCCCAGTGCGCTCATCCCCTGGCATTAAATATATTTACAAGAGTGTTATTAGAATTACTAGAATCCCACTGGGCCTTTCTGACAGAATGCAACAGCAAAGCTCAAATGCTAAGCTAAGTTAATGTATTCATGAGAAAATGTGCATCAGCTTTTCCTCAGTACTGGCCATTTTATATCAAAATTCAAGTCTCTCCTGAAGATGGTGTTTCAACTAGGGATGGGCATTCGATGAAATTTTCTAAATCGATCGTCGGAAGAATTAACGATCGATTATCGATTAATATTATTACTATCTGCACTACTAATCTGCATAAATAAATTCAACTTTACGACATATAAACCGTAACCACTCTAGAGCCACATCAATCCGTTTGACATTATAATGTGTTTAATTCAGTTTTGCGCAACTCTCACAAAAATGAAACTTAAAACCGCATCGCTAATTTGCATAAACTCAGCGAAGATAAAACTACAGCTCTTGTGTCGCTGATGCGGTCAATTTCTGTCGGATTAAAAGATATGACTCAGTGGAATACAGGTTAGTGTGACCATATTTGCGTTTGTTAGGGTGACCGAACGTCCGTTTTTCCCCGGACATGTCCGTATTTTGCGTCATGTCCGGGGCGTCTGGGGTTTTTTTTATAAAGTGATGCACATGTTCGGGTTTTCAGTACCGTTCATTAAACTGAGCGTCTCTCGTAGCGTCTGTGACTCAGAAGGAGCGAGACACAAACAGTCGGTCAGTCTGCAACATACCGAAGCACAAATGCGTATTTAACAATGACTTGTACAAGAAATTCTCCGTTTTCCGTCCCGGTCGGGACAAGTGGGAGGCCATGTGCACAGGTTGCCAGGTGAGAGGACAGTGTCCCTCGTTTATCGCGGGGGTTATGTTCTAAAAAATAACCCGGGATAGTGAAATCCGCAAAGTATCAACTTTATATTTTACAATTATTCTATCTGTGTTAAGGCTGTAAAACCCCTCAGCACACACTTTATACACTTTTCTCAGACAGGACAGGTGCAACCCTTTTTACTTCCTTCTTAAAACTTGTTGCTGCTGTTGTCCTTGTCTTATTTTCCTCGTTCTTTATGTAACGAACTAAAGATTCATTTATTCCATAATGGAGCCCAACAGCGCAGAGTCCCGCACGGGTCCATTTTTAGAGACCCCCAGTACAACACCGCACCCGCGCAGGACAGGACCGCACCTGCCCGTTAACCCGAGATTATATCAAACTTTTGCGCTGCCTACGCCACAGACTGAACCAAGACTAACCCAGGACTGACCCAGGACTGATTCCAGGACTGAAGAGGGGGACTAATCCACAACTGAACTAGGACTGAATCAGGACTAAATCAAGTCTGGAACCAAACCAGAAAGACCAGGATTGAGACCGGGACCAGACCAGGACTGAAAACGGTTTAATCCTAGTTTAGTCCTGGTTTAAGTCACGGAAATGGGAAATGGCGTTTACGGGACTTTTTGACATTAAAGTCGTAATATTATGAGAATAAAGTCGTAGTCAAAATAAAGTCATAATATTACGAGAATATAGGCTGCTCGGAAAGTATGAATGAGAAGAATCCGTGTATCATTCATACTTTTCGACCTGACGGTTTAGTAGTTTAGTCCTGGTTTAAGTCACTGAAATGGGAAATGGCATTTCCGTGACTTTAAAATGCGATGCATATGGACTGAACCAGGACTAAACCGTTTTCAGTTCTTATCTGATCCCGGTCTCAGTCTTGGTCCCTGACTCAGTCCTTGTCTAAGTCCTGGTCTCAGTCTCGGTCTGGTTTCAGACCTCCTTTAGTTCTGGTTTAGTCCTGATTTAGTCCTGGTTTAGTCCTGGTTCAGTTCGGAGGCGCAAATAATGAAGAAAATTGTTGTTCGTTATTTTTGTATTTATATCTTATCTGTATCTTATTTTTGGTTTTATATTGAAAAACAAGGTTCTTCTTCTGCCTCATTTTTCACTTTGACTTTGATTTTATTATGACTTCATTCTCGTAATATTATAACTTTATTCTCATAATATTACGACTTTATTTTAACTTCGACTTTATTCTCGTAAAATTACGACTTTATTCCTGTAAAATTATGACTTTGTTCTCGTAAAATTATGACTTTAATGTCAAAATGTTACAACTTTATTCTCGTAGTGCCAGCATTTTTATTTATTTTTTTCATCTGACCCTTATACTCTGTCGTACTCCGTCGTAAAATTCTCCATTCTCCACTCGTTCATACTTTCCGAGTAGCCTATATTCTCATAATATTATGACTTTATTTTGACTACAACTTTATTCTGATAAAATTACTACTTTATTCTCGTAAATTTACGACTTTATTCTCGTAAAATTATGACTTTATTCTCGTAAAAATACTACTTTTTCTGTCTTCGACTTTATTCTCATAATATTATGACTTTATTTTGACTACGACTTTATTCTCATAAAATTACTACTTTATTCTCGTAAGTTTACGACTTTATTCTCGTAAAAATATGACTTTATTCTCATAAAATTACGACTTTAATGTCGAAATGTTACAACTTTATTCTCGTAGCAGCAGCATTTTTTATTTTTTTTTAATCTGACCCTTATACTCCGCTTGATACACTGTGCACATGGACTCACACTTGTCCCGAACGCAACGGAAAGCGAAAGCGGAATTTCTTGTACAAGTCATCGTTAAATACACATTTGTGCTTCGGTACGCTGCAGACTGACCGAATGTTTCTGTCTGCTCGCTCCTTATGAGTGCAGAGAGCTACATGTACGGACCCTTGTTTGGTCATGCTACGCACAGCAACCTACATTCGGTTTGTCACCTAAAATTAACGTTATCGATGAAATTCTTAATGATCAATTATCGATTAATCGACTAATCATGCCCATCCCTAGTTTCAACACCTCGTAATTTAGCTTGACCTGGTTTCATGGTGTGCATGTGCTTTGGACTCCAGCTCAGGACAACAATGGTTTTATGATATTTGAATCAAGCCAATGGTCTTTTGGTAAAAAATTGTGATCAGGTTCAGTTCAGCACTCGGACTGGACCATTAGACTATAATATCAATTTAATATATTCAGACTTTCCCCTCTGGAAAGTAGGATCCCTAAGCAAATGAAAAATGTATGTACTATGGACTTCAGCTATTTCTTGAATGGAACAGAAGATTCTTTTCCTTTGCCCTAACTCCTAACATGATCTATTTTAGTTGAGCTGATAAAACAGTTTGAGTTCACACGTGTGCTCAGGAATCACTGGAAAGGGCTTTTATCAGAAATGAAAAGAGGAGGTGAGTGCACTTTGATCTGTAGCATCACATACATTCATATGAGGAAGCGGACAGAGCTCACCAGCTGTGTTTTGTAATTGAGCTGCATACTGCTGTCTTCTTCTGTCAAAGTGTTGTCTAATTGTTGTGTGAAAGCTTTTAGATTTCACAAGATGAGATCTGACTTGAGATATGCTGAGTGAGTTATCACTTACAGTAGACTGCATAGGCTGCTGTGGCAGTGTTTTGTGGTTAATTTAAAGTACAACCAAGTAATTAGTACAAGTAGAAGTGTATAAATGACTTGTGTGATCTGAGAACAGGAAATGTGCTGATGTCCTCATCTAGCTAAAGGTCAGATCTGAAAAGAGTAAGCAACAGGCCAGTTTGACTCAATCACACACCATTTAGTCCACTAGTTTAAAGCATTCATAGCTGTGTATGCTACTTTACTCAAGTTTGACAGATTTGGACAATATCAAAGTGCATCTTTTTATTGGGAAAGACAGTAATAGACATGAATAGCATCTTGTCTCTTGTACTGGAAAGACCATTTATGAGCTAATGGTGGTTACCGTGTAATTGCAATGTTAAGTACAAGCAGAAGAGGTGGCACTCTAAAGCGATCGATCAAAAGTAATTTAAGTCTCCAGCTCTTCTTAATGGCCGTAGTGACATCACCACCTGCAGGAAAACACAGATCCTGTGTATGTACTTTGTGATTTTAATGTTTTTCAATTATTTGAATTGTGATTTATTTGAAAGATTACACTGAAAGTTTATTATAGTTTGAGCGTTATTTTGCTCTTTTTGCAGTTTTTTTTACAATTAAATATGTATTATTACAAATACTGTATATGCAAGATTGTATTTTTACTTACTTAAACTCTATTAAACTTGAAAGCATGAATGTTACAATGCTTGAGATGTCCATGTGAAAATGTGTTAGTGTATGTCCAATATGTGAGAGCAGTGACTCTGTGGTGACCACAGTCTCTGCCTGTGTGCATGAGAAGTCATTCATGACAGAGAGAGCCCTGTCCACACTGTCAGAGTGCTGCTTTCTGTGTCACTGTATCACTCCACCTGAGCTGCTCTGCTCTTCCACCAGAATACTTTCCAGTCATTATGAGTGCTTAGTCTCACTCTCATCTCCTCCAGGCTTAAAGTACATGCAAGTTTAATGAAAGCCCACATTGACACTGGTGCACATTTGGAGTTTTATCTCATAGGTTTTTCCAACCCCTTAATCATCGCCAAAAAACTCTCACAAAGTCATTTTTCAAACACAGTCACTTTCTTTGAACATTGTAAAGTTAATCTAATGAGTGCACAAGCCTCTCCGGAGCGAATGTATTTCATTTAAACTTTTCAGTGGTGTATTTGCTTGGTTTTAAAGACACAGTGTGACCCTTTGATGATATTGAGAGTAGTAATCATCATTTGTTATTTTCATGATTTTTTTTAGTCATTGCTGAGGCTCATTGAGCCTACACACTTGTCTTTTTACTGCCATTAGCCACATACCTGGGGTGCTTGGCCACAGTAATGATGCTTGACTCTGGCTCCCACTGACTACCTTCCAGTGTCAACCATCAATCTGCTGAATGAGAGTGCCACAGCAGCAGGGCTGAGGTTTAGGCTACCCTCAAAACAACAGGATTTCAAAGTAATAATGTTAAAGCTACAGTTCTAACATACACTGTGTTTTAGTTATTGTTAAAACTTGATCATAAAATGTTGTACACCTCAATTTTCATTCTTTGAGCCACAGGAAGCTATATTGTGTTGTGTATATTGAAACCTTTGCTTTCAACTATATTGTGTGTCCATAGGAGTGCTATAATGTATATTTTTGTGCCATAATAAACCACAAATCTAAACCAAAAACAGGCAAATTGTTGGAGGTATTTTTTGAGTAAGCGCCATGGGCCACACAAATCGGCTGCTCTGCTTTCTGTGAAAGTGTGGGCAGATCCATCACCCAAATGAGTTTGTTAACAAATGCTGATAGCAGAAACTTGTAGCTATAAACAAGTGCAAATGTAGAGACCAGCGGTGCCCACAAAGACCCTTTCCTTTTTAATCACTCCATAATTCTACCCACTGGCCTCTTATTCATGTGCTAACCTTATGTCCTCACAGCTGATTGGGCTGTAGTGGTTCAAGTCTGCCCTAGGTTAAATACTATTCTGTTCTATATACTCCATTGTCTGTCTGTCTTCATGCGTTCATTTCATTATTCAGTTTTCACTACTCACCAGCCACACTCAATTTCTCTGACAGAGCTGATCGATTTTATGTTATATTTATAAAGGAGCTTCACAGTAAGATAATAGACCCATTTTTATGTCTGCAAAATTACCTGCTCTTTGCTACTTTGGCTGCTCTGCTATGTTTCATATATTTTCTGGTGGTGGGTAATCAATCCTCTCACCTCCTGTAAAATGTACATATAGGAGGTGACAGGTAAGGCATAGCAAAGGAAGATAAACTCAATGCGTAGTTACATTTAATAGGTTATGGGACCCTCTGTCTCTGTCAAGTATGGCCATAATTTTAAATTTTTTTCTAGAATAAGGATGAAATGTGAATATTGGAGCTGGAGCTTGGTATGAGATATTACCTGTGGCAGGGCAATTTCCATTGTGAGCAGGAGCAGACTTCACTCCCGCTTTTAATTTTCACATGTGATTGCAATTTTTTTTCCTCCCTTTTTCCAAGAGCTGCCTGGGTGATGCCGTAACTCTGCAATTGGGGATTTTCTTCAGTGAAGCTGGCACCTTCCCCATAAATAACAGGGTAAATGTAGCACACTCCACACAGTCATACTTACCTCATGTGTCTCCTGGCATAATTTAGACTCTCCTCTTTAACCTGTGACATACCTCACATGTGGGCGGAGATTAGCAGCGCCACTTCTCATAAGACAACGGGGCACTTTTGTTGATTGCTTGTAAGAGTCGTGTCATATGCACTTGGTTTTCATATGATGAGCAGCCCTGAGGTGGTCGGTAAATATTCCTCCATTTGTAACATCCTGTGCTCCTGTGCCACACTGCTCTACTCTCTATTTTTCCCCTCACACTAGAGTCGCTAACGCAGACACGAACAAGTCTCTGGAAAGTGAATGGGCACAAAACCCATGACAGTTTCTCATTATCCACTAAATAGCAGCAGATTAATTACAATGACAATGACAGATGGTGTGTTAGCAGATCATTGAGACGAGGCCCTGGGGAGGGACATGGACATGCAGGTACCAACAGTTTGCCCAGAGCACAGCCCAATTTGTAGTGCACAGGTCCTGGGTTTACTGGCCTTTGTCACACTGTTTAGTTACAACATCATGCTTTTTATAGAGTCAGGAGACTGTGGTTTATGTTTTCTGACTGTTCTGTCCACTTTGGGAATCATTTTAATGGCATTTAATGTTATAATTTTTACAATAAAATTATAACAAATTATTTTAAATTTGTAATAAAGGATATAATAAAATATGTACACGATGTATCATGTACATAAAATATGTACTTTCTTAAGAGTACAAATGCTTGGTTCCAAGCGTCAGCATCATGCAGTGAAAACCAGGCACCACTGATTAAGTCCTCATCCGATTTGTATATTTGCTTTTAGAACTGTGATTGGCCTTGTCCCATTGGACTGCATTCGACCTGCAGCTCATATGTGACTCTTTAGAAGTACTGAATCTACTGACTTTACCATAAAGCTTTTTAATTAGAACTCTCGTAAATAATGTCGCCGGATATGTACAACATGGGCCATGGCTGCCTTTTGTGATTCCTTTGCAAGCTTTATCCTTCAAATGTCTCCTCTTTTCATCTGTGCCTGCATAATGCTTGCTTTTATAATAATCATAACAAAACAAGCACAATGTGCACAAGGCCACGTCAGCTGCAGTGGAGGACTCTGGAATGGAGAAGTGTCAAAGAGGCACTCAGTAGCGAGGCAATGGCTCCATTTGTACTCCAAGGTCATCCTGCTCTCAATAAGTAATGTTACCAGTGCTAGACAGTAATGATGGCCTTTGCTCTGAGCCCCTGTCATTATTGTCACAGCATAGGCCTCTTTTTATGCAAGCCTCAGCTCTTCATAACAAGTCTGACCTGTAATACTACTTCTCCTAATAACATTGTGTCATACATGAATGTAACATTTGTACTGCCTATGTTTTGTGTATAATCAAATGTGTGGGCTATAATGATTTAGTTTTTTTTTATCTGAACTTAAAATCAGACATCATTAGTTTATTTTTGAAATTGAAAATTAGTCAATGTACTCTTTATTTAATTTATATGAAACAGTTAGTCGTTTAAAGAGACCCATTGACAATTGAGCAAGCCACAAATTTGTCATTTGTAGATAATTGTTAACCTATATTTGGAATATGAGCTGTCTTGTCTTGTGTTTGAGTGCTTGAATGGCACTGTACAAGCTAGAGGGTAACATGTGGGGACTATACTGTTATGACCACTTCAAATGTAATATGTGACCTGCTTGTGAAGAATGAAGCTATTAATGTTCTCACATCATGTAAGTAAAGAAGAGAGGGCTTTACACCATGTGATTATGGTAGAGTAGAGACACTTTATTCTATGTTCTTATGTTCACTTTCCTCTAATGGCTGCTAGCCATGAAACCAGGGCTCATGGTTAATTAATAGTTATAAAAGGGTTGTAAAAGGTTTAATATTTTACCTTATGTAAGTACATTTGAATTACAATGTTGTAATTGTTATTTTATACACTAGAATGCTCCATTATCGGCTTTTTGCTAAGAGACAGTTATGATGGATCCTTTTTAATACTGCCATGTGCCTAGTTGGGTTTATGCAAATGAGTGAGTGAGAAAATGAAACACAGGACATTTCAGCCAAAGGTATTGTTTGTTCTGGAGGGCAGGACCATTTATCAGATATTGGCTTGTGGAGTAGTGTTGAAGGACCTAGAGAGGTGGAGATTCCAATGAATTTCATTTGGGGTGCAGAGTGCCAAACATCTTCACTTTGGAGGTGTAGTTTTCAGTGTTTTCAAATATCAAATGGGATTGACACAGGTGAAATAGCTTAGATTTTGTCCACTTGATATAAAGGGTGAGATAGTGAATTTTATGTATTTATTATCAAATGGAAGTCCCTACATTACCCATCCAACTTCTATGTGGAGATTACTCTCTCTGCAGATCCATTGTAGAAGCACTGGTGTTGAACTTTTGTTCTCACCTTCATGAGACATAACTATTGCATAGCAAGTTGTTTTGCCAATCGTATGTGTTGTATTTTATGTATTTACTTTTTTTATCACTATAGTTTTTTTCATAGACTGGCCAATGAAAATGGGCTGAGCTGCCCAAATTTATTCTTGTCAATCTGTTAATTTTGTGTTTTCCCCTGTAGGGCAGCACTGCTTGTCTATTATAAGCCAGAAGTAAGAGCTAAATTAAGCACCAGGATTGACTGTGCTCTGGAGGTCCAATGTCGTTTCACTTTGCTATATGGTATAAGTTGTTCTAAAGCCTGAAATGCATGTGAATATTAACAATGTGACAGAAAGCTATAAACTAGTTAGACAGACATACTTCTTTCACAGTTAGAATCCCAGGTAATGCAGCTGCCTAAATTCTGCCTTCATCACCATTTTGAATTAAACAGCCCCTAATGTCTTACACAAACACTCCTACTGAACTATGGAATATTAGACTATTACAACAATGTTAGTAGTGTCTATCCAGCCCCATATTCATAATTAGAAAACAGAGCATGCTCCTCTCAGAATCCCAGTTGAGGACTGTTGCTCGGGGCCACCTCTGTGTTGGGATGAAAGCTGATTACATTCCAGTCACTGACTAGTGGCAGCGGCTGCGGCAGAGGGAGAGAGAGAGAGAGAGGGGAGCAGATGAGAGGGGCGTGTTGTAGAAGAGGCTGCTCCGCTCTATGACGGCTGCTGCGTTCTGATTGTGATCCTCTTTAATCACCAAACAAGTCCGCTCTTTCAGACAAAGGACGATTGCCTTCATGTTGAGCTGATGGGCTTTGACGCTGTTTACAACAGGGAAATGATCCGTGTGAGAAGACATGAGAAGTGAAGGCCCGAGGCTCTGCTCAGGACATATGTCCTGTACTCTGTGTTGGGATGGTAGCAGGTGTTTGTCTGCCCCATTGTATGGCGGTCACACAGTCCATGTCACACTCTGTAACCGCTGCCATCAAATGTCAGGCTGCAATGCACCACAAGCATATTAATGTGCTGTCTGCTCACTTGCGTTTTCATTTGAAATACTCATGTTGGAGATATGACTATCTTATAGAAAACAACCTGAGTCTCACAGTCTCACACATTTACCAAGTAAAGTATCAGTATTCATTCATGGCAGAACAGTCACAGCTGCCCTAGGGCAGATTGTCAAAGATGTGGCATCTATGTGACATGAGACTACATGTAACGGGTTTGCCCAGGTGCTTTTGACCAGTGCATTATTTGTTGAAGCTTTGTTCAATGTCTCGGGTCCCATCCGAAGGTCTAAGGAATGTTGCACTACTGATTGTAATTTTGAGTGAATTGCTGCACTATTTTAGAGTCATGGTGAAACCAGTTTGGTGAGAATATGTCACTGAGCTGCCATGTACTGTAGACTGTGTAAATCCTTCACTGTGTTTAGATCTATATCCACAGGGTGTGACACAGACTCAATATGCATCATGTAAAAATTACACAAACATTCATCATGGTGGCTTGGTATCATGTTATTGATCGTCAGTGTCAGCCTGAGTTTGTGTTAGACTGTATACGTGGAATCAAAAAATATGTATGAATCTGCTTTAGAGTTTGGAGATCATAATAAAAGGCCCATTTCTGTGCCCTGGGTATTAATATATCTACACTCAGATTAGCAATAGGAACACTGAAGAAACTGAGATTCAAGTGGATCTTATCTGGAAAGATCAGAATATATGTGTTGTTGCATTAGGGGTCCTTTTCTAAATTCTGTATTGTATTATAACCATCATTAACATATTGTAGACTTTTGTTAAAAGCACCATTATTAACGAAACACTAATTTGAGCTTTACCATTATTGTCAGATGCATGTAGGTCTGGTTGATTTATCAAAATTAAACCTAAAACATCTTCTGAGATGTGTCCACATTTAGTATTAGTCCTGGACTTATGTTTTAATAGTTTCGAGTTAATTGAGATGTTTCATTCTACGGGACCTTATATTCTTTGATACTTTCAACAGATTCAACAGTATTTCTATTACTGTATACAGTGGTAACCATCCAAGTTGGTCTGAAAGACTCATTTAGTTTATAATTATGAACATGACCATAAAGATGAAAGTCATTCCTATAGAATATTAGTGGAGCAAAACAACAGATGCATAATAGCATTTTAAGCCCATTTTCATTTAAATGCTTGATGTGTGGTATTGATTAAAGCCAAGATTAGGTCATAAAATCAGGCCTGCAGGTTCAACTCTTAATTAGGAAAATGGTTTGTGGTCGTAAAGAGACAATTTTACCAAAGAAGATAAGGTTCATGAAAGTTTGATGAAATGAAATGAACAGTTGAATTATTACAGCCTACAGCTTCAATGTTCTTCATTCTCATCATTTTAGATATTTTTGAAAGACGAAGCAAATATATAACAAATGCTCACAATGCCCCTATTTAATACCATTTTCATAAACCTGTAGCTCAGTCATGTCAGGGTACATTTTGTAATTTTGTAGGCTGATTTCTTGTCCCTGCTCACGCTCTTTGCAGAAACACCTGTCATTTGAAAAACTAAATTAAAGACACAGCTCCCCCAATGTCATAGTTAATCACACTTCTATTGGCCAGCCTCTGTTATGCCCTGACACAGACAAGTGGATTTAACCAATCACAGTGATGGATGGTGGAGCTGCATGTCCACAGACTCCTCATTGCTGCACTTTGTAATAATGAGTGTGAAGGCTTCAGTTCAAGCTGCCTTTGGATTTTGTGTTTGCAGCCTTGACTCCCACATATTTTAAGGATGTCTACTGGTGTGTTGATAGCAGAGGTTCATACATTTTTGTTTACCATGTGTTAGCAATGACAGTTAGAAGCTTTAGTGAAACTTACTCTTCTCCAAATTGTTACCTATGTGTCAGGTGGATAACTCCACAGAAACCAGGAGAGGAGTCTCTGAAATGATCCTGAAACTGACCTGATTTCAAACATTTCAAAACTGATAAACAAATATGAAGCCAATATCTTCTGTTACCTCAGGCAATTAGAAAAGTGATGATAAGAAGCGTGATCAGCTTTCAAATACACAGAATGTGACTGGCACCTTATGTGGCATGAGTTTGGCACAGATGTCTTTTCCAGACATTCACGTTGTCTGAGGGTTATCTGTCTGATGAAGTCCACCTCTCCAATGGCCTTTGCTTTCAGAGAAAGGCTGCTAAATTATGTATATTGGTGTGTTCCCTGTGGGAGGACAGTTGTACTCTGTGTCTTGTATTATAAATGAACATGAACAACAGCAGGATAGATAGAGCACCTGGTGTCCTGAGGTAAGGTTACTGCCAATGGCAGTCAAAGTCATGCAGTTTTCGTAATGCAGCCCACCCAGGGGACCGCCAAGGACACTGCATTTGAAGCTGGCTTTAGCCATAGCATCACTCTCCACACCTTCTAACAAATCCAAGTTTTGTGTTTGTACAGGACAGCAGACCATGGTCCTACCTCCTCATTTTGTCAGGTGTTGCTTCAGGGAAACTGTAAGGCACACAGGAACTAGTATTAAACAATAGGGAATTAGTGTTTGTTCTGTCTTTTCTGTCTCTTTTCATGTTCCTGAATGTTACTGTGTTCAAGGTCAACATTGCCCTGTGAAGTCCACCCTGAGGTTAGCTTGAGCCCATGGGGCTCCTCTGTGGAGAGGAGCAGAGGGCTTCACTGGGCAGGGAGAGGGAGTGCAGCTGCTGGTGCTGTGTCTGGAGTAGAACTGATTTAAGGCCCCAGGCCACAGGAAGGAGGCTGCTCTACACTCTGGGCACGTCCCTCACCCCAGCACCAGAGGAAGCACTATTGCCATTCAGCAGTGGTGACTGCAGACGCCTAAATGAGCCTCTTCTGTCCTGCAGGGGCCAGTGTGGCAGTCCCACACTTACTCTCTGTCTCTACCCTCTAATATGCCCACCCTCTGTGCTGGATTCTCTATTCTATCTCCCAGATCATGTTCCTCTAAGGAAATGGTCTGTTTTTAATTGTATTTTATTGTGGACCAATCTTTAGACCTTCCACGTTCACTATTTTTGATTACAGTCTGTAATCAACTATCTTTTGGAGTTTAAGTTTGGGGTAATTTCAGAAAATTTGATGTGTTCATTAGGGTAAAGTCCATCTGGTCTAGGTCCTAATACATCAGTTATAATGTCTGATGTTTCCTCATAACTCCTAAAATGGACCAGTTGAAGCGTGTCATGGAGATGTACTCAGTAAGTTTTGCTTATCGGGTGTATAGCTGAGCAGATGATCCAGGCTGTCTATTAAAATGTTTTCTATTTAGATTTTCTCTGTCACTTCCGTTTCATTTCCACTGTCAGCTTATTTGACTGTATTATTTTCTTTCTCTACCTTTCACTGATCCTCTTTGGTGTCCCTTGTACTTAGCCGGCAAAATCTTGTCTGAGATATTTTGTGTGCAGCTGCCTGTTTTGGTTTTCACAAAGCTGTTTAGGTTTTTGTAAAGGAAAGGATTAATTAACAATTGGTGGATTAGTGCTCTGTTTTGATAGAATATTCTTACCTGCCTGAGTGGAACTGAACATCTCACTAGACTTGTTTTGAAATCAGCATAGATGTGTCTCTTCATTACTGGTGTGACTGTACATATTCACAAGTGAGGTATGTTTGCCTTATGTGAGGGCAGTGGGTTTAGGGGCCGGTTGGTGACAGCTTGTGAATCCTGAAAGCTTTATCAGCCCCTCGCAGCCTGCCGGGGCCAGCTCACTGTTGCCTCTCATCTCTCCTGTGTGTTGCAGTGAATACAGCTCTTCAATTGGGGTCACAGCACAGACTGATAGAAAAGCTATATACCTTCTTATGTAGAGCCATGGATGCACAGGTCACCATTGGACATCACAACTGCAGGTCTGACATCTGGAGTCCTATTGCCTTATAGTCGACCTGAACATCTTGTTTACTCATTTTTAATTTGTGTTCCATGTAGTTCAGTCACGTACTAGTTCTCACCTCAAGCAGCTATAACCGTCACCATTTTATTATCTTATAAGGACCTTTGCTTTGAAAATGCAATGTTCAATTAAGTTTTCTTTTCACAAATGGATAACTAATGTAAGACATATAGTCAAACATATAGTGACAATAAAAAATATGGACACCCTAGCAACATACACTATGGTAGATCATGCACAAACAGTCAAAATATAATTACACTGGGCTCATAATATTTTGGAACAATAGCTTTATACTCGTCAATCAGTGGACCTACTTGTATTAGGGTCTGGAAACTTCCCTTTCATCACATTTACCATATTCCACTCTGCATATCTTCTCAACAGGCATTTGTACAGTGCTTTTTGTGGTGTATTTGGTTCATGACTCGTGAATCTTGTGGCATGTGTCTCTTGAAGGTGCGATCATAGCATTTCTGCAGTGTTTCTGAGCTGGCCTGTTCTGCTGTTTAAAGGGCGGATAAATCAAGTGCTTCCTCACGCGTTTGCTCAGCTGTATACTCTCTTTGCAGCTGTCATACTCTTGGTCCCTTTCCCCAAATTACCTATAGGGATTGATAACCGTGCCAACGCAAAAAAACTGAAAAATCCATACTGCTCTCCTGCCCTTTCCATATTGCATTGATTTCATGGTGAAATATCAATCTGCATATGTCGTGTAGTCTGGTACTGCACACAATGGTCCAGCATATGTTTAGAAATAAATCAAAGTTAAGGTCTATTAAGAACTGCACTTCACTTTCTTTTTTTGGTCTTCCCTGGAGCACGTTTTTTACAGAAAATGCTTCCTTTCACTTTTAGCACATGACAGAATAATGTTGATAATTATATTAATATAAACTCATGACCATAATAATGATCAACTTGATACAGGTTTAAGAAAAATGTATATCATATGGTGACTTAAAGCTGTACTTATTTCGATTTTTTTTTCACCAGTAGATGGCAGATGTGAAACCTTCCACCCCCCTTGGCCTATGTTCAGGCTCATATGGGCTCTTCTTCTCTCACACCAAACTCTATCAGAGTAACAGAGATTAGGCTACTTTTTTTTTTTTTTGCAAAATTATAAATATCACAATATTGGCTGACACAATTATCAATAAATCAAGACAATATATTGTGGCAGCTCAAAGCTCTGCTTTTGTGCTGCTTTTTGGAATATAAAATGGACATAAATCGCAATATCATTGTTATCAATACAAAACAGCTTTATGATGCAACATGGCCGGCCGGCCACTCTAATTACGGATAGTAATGTTAAATCCTGCATGCCCATTCTTTATTATATTATCTGCAAACCAAATTTATGTTAAGAAGGCGATTTTATAAAAGTCTGAAGCCGCAGGGTAGAAGCAGTTGAACTGAATTTACTTTACAGAGTCTCTCACTACAGCAGTGGTGGTGTGTAATTTAAAATGTGCTTTGAAGCAACATCAGAACCACACTAGTTGCTCTACACAGTTTAGACATGGTTTTGCACACTTGAATTTATAGCTGTGGCGTTTTGTTGTTATTAAGGTGGGCAAAGTTTGAAAATATTTTACCAGTATTAATTTAATTCTCCTTCTTAAAATGTCAATCAAAGATGGCATAATGTGACGTAACTCTGCATGATGACACTCCAAAGCAACAGATGCTCTTTATTTGATATGTGATTGGTTACTGCAGTTACCGCAGGCTTTTCATGCTGTGTCACAACTCCAAGATTTAAGAGTTACAAGGTATCTTAAGCGTGAGACCGGGCTGTACAATAAGGACTGTGGTCCTTGGGGCAATGTTGACAGGAAATAGAATCTGTACCTTCGGCTTGTATACAGCAGCCTGAAGCTTTAAGGCACCAAGAATAATGAAAAGAGAGGGAAGGGAGAGCAGAGGAGAGCGGGCGCTGGGGCAGCATTCAGTAACAATATCCTCTGCTCAAACTTTACACATGTCAGCACTTCACAAGTTCACCCATTATTATTTATCCCACATCCCCTTCAAGAGCTTCAAATATTCATTTGATCTAACCTTTCATTCTGAGCCTGCAAAAATTTTGTTTGTATTGAAAGACTTTTTAGGACAAAAGTTGTTATTTTCTGAAAGTTGTGGTTACATTAATAAGTAGGAGGCTAGGAGCATTAATCCATCTGAACATCTGTTGACAGAAGCATCTGACAAATATTACAAAACCACAAAAATAAAGCAATTATCTCGTTGAAATAGTAAACAACATAATAGCTAACGTGTCACCAGAATGAAGACTAAACCAGAGTTGGCCTGTTTATCCAGTGTTACAGCTTCTGCACCATCTTTATTCACCATATGGTGCTAAACAACACTTTCTTAGATTACAATTAGTCATCTTCATAATTGTTTTCAACAATGTTACAAAATGATGCAAATTCACAGAAACACAGATGTCTAGACCATTCATATACGCTCACAGTGCATGCATTATTATGTAGAGTGTCTTAGCTAATCTTTGGAGAGAAGTCTAATTCTCTTGAGGATGTGTTCCAGTTTAAAAAGATGACATGAGATTAATGCTCTTCCTATATATGACATTTACTGTTTCATTTGCCATGGAAAATTACTCACTGTATTCAATACATCCACGTTGTGAATACTGATGACTTTAGGGAGGGTATCTGGGGACAAAACAGAGTGCAACAGGAGGCACTGAGAGAGTGTTGTTTTTGTACCCCCAAAACACAAACAATGAATGAATGTATTACCTCATTTAAAGGCAGTATAGGCGAAAAGAATCTGCAGCTATAAAACTATAAAGAGAAGCAGTGCGTTGAAGCAGCCTCTTGGAATATGCAGGAAGAGGGGAAATAGGTCGCTAGGGGAAACCAGAGCTGAAGTAGGTGTGTCCTCCTGACACATAGATATATCTTCAGAAATGTTACAAATCCCATAAGAGACACGCACCAGAAGCATTTCTAGCATTAGTTGTGTTCAAGCATAAACTATGAAATATACACCCATCATTTTATCTTCTTGTCTCACAGTGTCCTGAAGAAGACGAGTGAACCCCAGATGTGTCTTCATAAGAAACTGTGGCTACTCTTCTATATATGTGTATAAGATGAGGACAGGCTAAGTGGCTACTGCAACTATCCACATCAGACAGGCTCCTGTGCACTGCAAGATGGATTAGAGCCCCACACCTCAGGAGATCAAAGGTAGGTAGAAGATGTTTGGTAATCAGCTGCCACTCACCTGCTCTGTTTAATGAACACATAGTCAGGTTGGGAAGCAGACTTTTATGTAAGGAGGCCAGAAATGAATGCTTTAAGTGGGAGTCTTCATGTCCTTTTCTATTCACACACATTTGTATGTGTCTGACTATTATAAACTGCTGATCACATGAAATAAGGTATACACTTTTCAAACTGAAAAAGATGCTAACATTCAAGGGCAGTAAATCTAATTGGATGCAATAGCTGCACATTCTCTCTCTCTCTCTCTCTCACTCTTTTAAGCTTTAATTGAAATTCAATGAAACATAAAACTAAGCTCTCAACCCATCACCACTAAGTATACGTCAATGGTAACTTAAAAGTATGACAATGAATATTGAAAATTGTGCCGATTGGACACTTTGTTTAAATTTAAATGAAAGAAAATGTATTTGATAATCACACTACAAACATAGGGGAGAGATAAGTTATGTCATTACGATACAGCAGTGTGAGGGAGCGACGGGTCTATGCTACTGCATGTGTGGATGGCTAAAGCCAAATCAAAGCTTTATGTCTCAGTCTAATGTCAGTGTATCTGCTCCAAATGCACTGTCATGGCCTCACACCTCTCATTACCTCCCCTCTGTAGACCTGCGTTCAGAGCCCCACTTAATATGTAAAACTGGACCTGCTCTATTGCACGGCTTTAAATTTATCTCAGAAGCACATTGTTTACAGCATTGTTTATGCTCTTGCCATTTCCATCGAACTTCCCTGTTTAGTGAAACATATAGTTCCTATCAGATAAGCTGGGCTCCTTTTTTTCAGAGCCAGTTTTATGTGCTCTGGAGCGTGTCTGTTCTTTCGATGCAGTTTTATATTTCAGGTTAATGAACTGTGGGTATTTTTGTGTTGACTGAGTTTATGTGCTGTGCTCCTGTGTGGCTGCTGGGCTCAGTGCGGCGGCTCTTCTTCCTTCTCTGCTGCTCCTGAGAAGAGGAGATAAGGCTGTGATGTTTGTCTGTTCACTAGCAGATTACTGAGGCCCACAGGTACAAGGCTCAAGCAGGCAGCTGCTGCACACTGGAGCCAGCTACACCAGTGTCACTGTACACTCAGCTGACCACTGTAAAACAAGGGCCTTAATCTTATCCTGTGTGTTTCATATTTAAAAGTTTAAGTGAACGGTTTGCAAGATGATTGCAAAGTCTTTTGCTTTAAGTCAGGTGATTTCACACTTTCAAAGCAGTTGCAGTTCTTTTTGTTGTCAGTTTTTCACATGCATATCCTTGTAGTTATAACAAAATGTGTTTTGAATGAAAATAAGTATGCAACTGACTTTTTCAATGGAATAGAAAACATGGAAATACTGCAGAGAATTGTATTTTAAAGTAGTAGTAATAGTCTTGGTATTTTTCAGCAAATGGTATATACTTTTCTGCCTTGCCATTTGAACAATGGCAGTCTTCTCTGTTTTTATCTTGCCATGATTTACATATTTGATTTACCAAAATGAATTGAGAATTGAGGTTGTATTTAAGATGTACGACTAAAGGCATTGAAGCAAAACTGAATCAAGTCACTGCCTAGTCTTGGCCTGTTTGTGTGTGTGTGTGTGTGTGTGTGTGCGTGTGTGTGTGCGTGCGTGCATGTGTGCATGTGTGTGTGCGCGCATGTGTGCCCGTGGCGACAGCTGTCTCTAGTGGTGTGTGGCGAGGAGTGATATTGTTCCATCATTTGTAGATGCGCTCTAATCCCATTTACAAATTGGAAGGAGCAGCAGTCACACTTGGACAGTAACTGGTGCCTGTCTTGGGGCGGGTTGTCTGATGGATGAGAGCTCTCTGCTGCTAGAGCCAATGATAATAGGTCAGAAAGGTCACAGCTGGATTAGGACAGTCCAGAGGCCTCTGGGTAACACCACTGTGCTCCACGCCACTCTGCGGCTGATCGACCAAGTTTCTGCCTGGTTGCACATTATTAGGTACTAAATCTGACATAAGAACTATTCTGAAATATCCACAGAATGACTGTAAACTTTGCTATGTCAATTTTATTCAATAAATGTGTTTAATTTATATATATATATATATATATATATATATATATATATATATATATATATATATATATATATATATATATATATATGAGATACATAAAAAAAAAAAAAAAAATTAAATTAAAAAGTACATTTGAAATTAAATTATCTCTATTTCTATGCATAAGCTCAAGTGATGCTCTAATGTATTTAGATGCTTTTTAGTTCATTAAACAATACATTCAAATGATAATGTCTTGAGTTCCTACATATTGGGTTAATTGACCTAGAGGAGTTTCTAACAAAGCAGTGTGTTTTAATTCCCGTCACATTGTGAAGTGCACTGAGTGAGGAATGATGAATGAACGCTCCTGCCTGACTTTATTTCTTCTGCTTTGGGCCTGCTGATCACACTGAATAGGTCTCCCATGGCAGCGCAGCTAGAGAGCATCTGCAAATAGTGAAGAGACAATTTACTGTTGAATAAAGCCACAGTTAACACATGACTGACAGGTCCTTATCATGGCCCCCGCCGGCTGATCCCAGTTGAAAGGGGGTCAGACTGAATTAAAGACTAGCTAATTAAAATGTCCAGGGAACACAGCAGTCCTCCTTTCAGTTATCTCATATGCACTGTGGCAAAGAGGAGGCTCCGAGAGACACGGAGGCTAAATGCGTGTTATCCCGTGAGCTGAACTTGATCTAGGGCACATATTACACATTATATCACTCAGACATGCCTTGTGGTGTCAACAGCAGTATGGACTAAAGTACTTTATAGTCGTAGGAGGGAGGTCAGGGGTCACTCACCTTGAATCAAAGATCTGTTGATGGACATTCCTGAAGCAAAGACACACTGTGCATATTTGTTTATTTGTCTCTGCAGAAAGGGTGTGGGTGTGATTCATGATATGTTCTTCCTGTGTTACCATGAGTTTCATTCACTGTTCATAGATGTGTAAGACATAAGGTAAATTAGTCAATTTTAACTGCCCCCCCCCTTATGTAAGAGTTGTAAGAGCCCTAGTATTACTGCAGCTATTCACAAAGTGTAGGGCAAAGGTGTGGAGCACTGGTCGACAATGTGAGAATCAGCCTAATGAGATGCTTCTCTATGGCAATGATCACTTCCAGAGGAGAGGCTTAAGATGGATGAGCCTGATCTCTGCCTGTGTCCCTGAGAAATACCACCATGCACTTGGCCCAGGCAGAGAGAATTCTCCAACTCTCATCCCAAATGACCCATAATACTTTCTCCCATACTACAAAGGATTCCCCCACGTGTTAATTAGACCCTATTCCAATGTTTTTTCATCACACAATCATCTTTTCTTTTATTTTATTGCCAATGTCATGTGAGCCAAGATCAATTGCAGAAGTTTACAAGACCAAGAAATGGTAAAGATGAAAATACTTGTTATCTGTTTTTCATTCATAAACATGTGTTTGGATGTATGTATTGCATGTTTAGGGTGTACACAGGTCATCACATTGGAATGCTGATTAAAGCATAACCAGTTTGATTTATGCTCAAAGCACAGTTCAGTGTTGCTAAACATCTTATTATATTCCAGTCGTGCCTTCTTAGTGCAATTGCCCACCATGAGGTTTGGGAAGACATAAATCACTGCTTGGTTGCTTCAGGTCAGCAGTGATCTGCAGAAGAAGCTCCAGGAGGTGACTGCTGCCGTTGCACTTTAATAAGTGTAAGTGTTAGTCTTAGAGAACAAGTCAGGAACAAAAGTAGGGGATGCTCAAGCCATTTTGATACACAGTAATGCTATGTGTGTTATACATAACAACACTATTTATTTTTGGCATTGTGAAGACTACGAGTAATTTATGGGTAATTACTGTAAATTCAAAAGGATTCTGGACACTTTTTAGTGCCTCTCAGTGAGTTGTGCATGAAACAAGAAGACTTTTGGACATCAAAGTGCGACTGACAGGGGACAAGTCCCAAAATGTAAACAGCAGATTGTATGCTTGGGCTGGAGCCAGGAGGCGTGACAACGGGTTGTAATGAATGGAGGCGCGAAGGATGTCTAGTGAAGTAGTGACTGAAGTTTGGCTAAGCTCCACTAAAGAGGGACTATATACCTGTCATTGAGTGCATCAACAAAGTGACAGAGCTCTGACTAATGAGAAAAATGACCCAGGAACCTGCAGAGCTGAAAAGAGGAGGAACGTTGGTTAAGAGTCGTGCCACTTACTTCATCATGAAATATGTCAGATGAGTTTGTATTTGCACTATTGTGGTCAAAAGGCATAACTGTGTGGAGGATGCAGCACTCCCGAGTTTGTTTAGTTAAGGCTCTGTTAGCATGAGGAATATTTCAAATAAATGAAAGTGAACTTGCCTTTTAGTTTACTGAATTTCATACAATGCTTAATGAAAGTGTTTTATTTGAAGGAACAGTAGACACACTGAGTTGAGTTGTTTTGAATATTGTTAGTTTAATTTGAGTTTGCTCATTGATACTTTGTTTGCATATGTTTGTGTTTAGTTGGGGAACTCCTTTGTAATAACACTTATTCAAATCTATGCTTTGTGCTTTTACTCAATTTTTTTTTCTTTAAAATTTATATTATAAAATCAAACAGAAAACACAAACAATTTGACATTTTCTCCATCTTGTCCTTAGATGTTTCTTGTTTATTTTGCAGACATTTCAGTACTTCCACTGGAGCTATATCATGATTCACAAATCAAACTGAAAGGCCCACCTGACAATTCCACACCCTCATTTCTGACATAATTGGCCTATCTGACAGATCTCTTATTCACTTCACCTTTCAAATTTGTCTTTGCAATTGCCTTTGCATTGACTGCAGAGATTAGCACTAGATGGTGTTCTGAAACTTTTTTTTCCTGTTGATATGAATTTTTCCAACTTGATTTGAGTCATTTCCTCTGTTCTACTGAGTATGTTCTCTGCCAAACACACATGCAGTGTCCTTGAGCTCCACAGTTTGTGTGCTAAAGAAAGGCGAAAAATATTTTTCTGATACATTACCCTTTGTGTCCCCTCTCCACTCTCTCGCCAAACTCCCTTTGCCATTTTCTCTTTTTATATCACCCACGTAAACACACAGACACAGTGTTCTCAAACTCCTGCTGCTATTTATAGACAGAATGTGTTTCCAAAAAGTTGTAGCAGCTCCCTAGACTGAGCAGACGTATTCTAGGACTATATATCTCTGATGGAGCAAGTTAATCGTCAACAACTCTGCTCAAAACACGCTGCATGGATTCTTGTTGTTTGTAAAGTAGAAATTGTGAAAGGTACATTGTTATTGATATCCTCTTGAAATACTGCTCCAATGTTGTTTGTCTGAATGTATCAGGTGAACCCGCTGCTACTATCAAAGTATGACCTATGTGAACCGTGCAATAAAGAAGGGCTGTAAGTTTAGCTATTACTGTACATATTTAAGGCTGCACACAAAACTGTTACATGTCCTTCTATGTGAAGTCATGTTCAAAGTTTTACTCACAATGAATGTTCAGGTGTTGTTTTGTTTGCCAACAACTCAACTCCAGGCCTAGTTTGTACCTGATTTAGTCAGTTATAATGTTCTATGACAGTAATGCCATTTTACATAAAACCTATTCCGGCATCTTTGGGAGTGAGATGTTCAGTGTGGCAGGTATTTTATCAAACAGTGAATGTGAAATAACAACTAAAGGCAATCGGCCTGGAAGAGTTTGGTGAGAATGCTCATTTATTTTCTGGCTTCACATTTTCCCTGACAGAAGTATTTTTAAGCCCAATGCACCTCATTTGTGAAGTGTATGACACACATTCATGTGTTTTTATCCTCGCTTGTACCAATATCCTGAGCTGATTTCCATGGTGCCCGACATTATGGGTTAGCGCACAGAAAGCACAAGCAGCTTGACTATGGAGCTTGAAGAAAATGAGTGTTCCATTATTTATGCTCCCCTCACTAACTTTATGATGCCGTTAGCTGGTCATGCTGTTGTCCTCTGTCTCCTTTTATTAGATGTGGAGCATCGTTGCATTTTAATGCATATTTCACAGAGTGGAGTTTCCTTTTGGCAGTGTAGAAAAGAGCCAATTCCTGGAGCTCACTGAGACAAAGGCTTGGTGAGCATCACAACACAAGTGTGCACTTTTAATGAGTTGGCTTGTCTACCTGGCAGACTGCCTCTCCCAACAGTAAAGAACTCTTTAGGGTTGTTGGTCCAACAGTACCGCTGACCTCATGAACGTAGTGCTGCCATATCTTTTATTTCTTTATTCACTACCCTTTAAATGTGTTTTATTTTAATGGTTCTCAGCATTGAGAAGAACTGACTTAATGTCCATTTGGTGAACAATGTTTATGAACAACAAGACCAAGCACACTTTTAAAGATTCTTATTTAGAGAACATGATGGGTGGATGGATGGTGAGCAGTCAAAATAAAACATCTTTTTCAGTGAGTAGCCCTCCAGCTACATTTTCAGGCACCACTGCACTTCCTGCACTACTGGACAAATTGTAATAGTTTTATGTTGGAAGCAAGCCCTTGGGTTTCAAAATGGCCGCCCATTCAAGTCAATGGGCTGAGCTCAATGGCACATGATTCCAGATTAGCCTAGCCCAGCTAGGTACTTCAGGTGGCTGTGGGCCGACCGAGCATGCGCAGTAGTGCTCTTTTCTCCCGCGGGCACACGCGAATACACAAAAACATAAGCGCGGTGTGCAGGCTCGTGTATCACATGATCGCTTTAACCCATGAGAGTGAGAGGAGCTAGAGCGGAGCCAGAGCTAATGATTAAAAAGCACCAACTGAAGGGTTTTAAGCTGAGAAAAAGTTTATGATCTAAAAATAGTTATAAATCACCAACAATTCCGACATGTTTGAAAGTTGTAGGTGCCCTGTCAGCCGAACACGAGCAGTTTGTGATTACATTGCGCTCTATGAGAAAAATACTCTCTCAGCCCATGGCCTGAAGTTCCAGTGAGTGGCCACTACGTCAACTGGAGGCAGCTACAAGCAGCAACACCCTATCCAGTTACCATATTTTCCGGGTGATTAGGCGCTCCGGGTTATAAGACGCACGTCGTTTTCCCGAACTTTTTTCACATATAAACCGCACCGGACTATAAGGCGCGTTAAACGAAACACAACAGTTAGGTAAATCAGTCAAACTTTATTTAACGCATTTACTCGTTACGTTAACTCTCAACTTTGATCATTTGTAACACGTAAAAAAACAAAAAACTGTCTGAGACCGATAAATTGTCAGCATATTCACAATAACTCATAATTGTTTGGTTATAAGTCAAAATAACACATTAGGGCGTTTTCACACGCACCAGGCAATAAAATTGTTATTATGTAGCAAAGACACTCCAGTGTGGTCCACTTTCACACCGGCAAACAAACCAAAACTGGTTCGATTGACGTGTCTCTGTTTCCCGGGAAAACGGCGATACCTCCAGTTATCAACACTGATGTTCCCGTTCATACCACGGGCCGTCCTCATCTCAAATTATCATCATGAACTCATAAAACAGCAACATGTAGAACTTTGTACAAACTCACCGCATCAGCCCAGAGTTCGGGGTAACAGCAGCAGCCAACAGCACTCACAGTAGCGCGCAGCTCCTCAGGACGGGGCTGGGGTCTGGTCCTTGGTCTTCTGTCGTCCTACAAGCGCGTTGGTCAGATGGTCCGGAGGCTCCATCCTCCATGTGCTGGTTCCAAACGGTGGCGAGCAAGACCAGTGCTTGATGGACTGAGTCCGAGCGGGTACGTTCAGTCGTCTGTGCGCTGTTTCCGTGTGGGAAATGCAAGAATGCGCTGTGGACTACTGGTCCAGGTGGGCTGCTTTGGTCCTCCGCGCTCAAGAACCGCGGCTGGTTCCGAGGTGGTGCAGCATCCTGACAGAAGCGTGAGTCCAGTTTGGTTTGTTATATGTTGTTCTGAGCGTCCGTCCTCCGCGCATTTGGTTCTTCCCGGGGAAAGCACTTCCTCAGGTCGAGGCTCCCCGCTCCAGCTCCTCTAAGCCCGGTCTGAACTGGAGCTGCCCCCGCTGGTTCAGGACTCTGGTTTGGATCCAGTCCGACTGTATTTCTCACACTAGGCTAAAAGCAGGGACTTTTTGAAGTTGTATCAATTGAATAGGCTATTGCCATAAAATGATTTGGTTAATTAAAGCCTAAAATAACAAATGCTGGTTGGTACATGATCACGGGGAACACTGGGACCTCTCTGTGCGTGCAGGTCCTGAACAGACGTACACACCCCCAATTTTGACTCACTCTGGAGCCACATGTTCGCACACTGGTACTTGCTCTGATCTTCATGTATTACATTCTCTGTATTGGCCATTGTTGGTAAAATAATTTGAAAATGAATTGCGGCTGCGTCTGGACAACAATCTGTTGCGCTGGAGTCGCAGATCAATAGGGACGGAGATGTGTGGAAAAAGCCATCTGGTCTCTTAAAGTAAACTTCTCGCAGCCAGTCGCTCATCTTTTCCTCGTCCACAGGAAAAATGTGGAATCACAGTATGTATTACTCCGCGATGCTCCTGACTACAGTAGCCGTAATGCTGCAAGTGGTGCGGCTTTGTCGTTTACTCAACTTGTACTGGAACACTCGCGTAAATTCCGGATTATAAGGCACGCAGTTGTTTTTGGAGGCTTAAGACCGCGCCTAATTGCCCGGAAAATACGGTATTTTAATAGATCCAAGGTTGGAAGTCAATAGTTCTTTCACTTTGGCAAATAAATTGGTTTATAGTGAAGCCAATGTGTTAGTTGACTAAATACTGTGTCCAGTCACTGCTAAGTAACTTGGCAAATGCTGTAATTCTCTCCTGATAAAATAAAGAGAACAATATGTTGCTTTTCACAGACTCTATTTGAACAGACGGGTTTATAAAAATAACCATGCAGTTACATGAATCTAATAGACCCTAATTACTGTAATTAGCAGTGACACACCATTAAAGTTGTTTTAGGGATCTTTTGGTGGTGCCATAAATGCAAGGCGATGTGCTTAACCAAACACATGTAGACTTTCCCTGGTTATAGAACAGTGGACAGCCCCGCTGAGTCCTGCATGTGTGATCACTCCTACATAATGTAGTTGCATGGTGTTTGAAGCAGAACTTGAGTTGGAGTCTCCTGAACACAGTGTGTTGGCTGTGTATCCCACACATCCCATTCCCTTAGATCCAGGCTCACTGTCTCCCCTGTGGCTACTGTTTGGAGTGCAACATGATGCATCTATGCAGAAAGGGGCTAAGCTAACCTTTAGCTTGCTTTCATGTCGGTAAGATTTGATTTATCCCTTGGTATTTCAGCAACCTACAAATATTTTTAGCTCTCAATGTGGAAAAACAACATTGCTCTGGTTGTTACAGAATATTATTGCTCCCATTTATCAAACTGTTCCAACCTTGGCATGTTATATCCAAACATTACATTGGGAATGGATAATATTGTATTTGCACTTGCATTACAGAGCATGTATGTTATTCAAATTCGGAACCAAGGCTTCTGGTTCAGTTGGAGGCAAAATGATAGACAATATGTAGCACGTCAGTAGACTATTGAAATGTTACAGCTTTAAATAAATAAAGCCAAAGCAATTAGCAATGTACAACCAAAGTGTAGCAATAATCCTAAAGTGGTTTACTAGCTGCTTAAAGTTCCCCAAGATGTGTAAATGAGTAGTGATGAATCCATTACATGTGGATGTCTCTCTGGAATGAGGACTGGTTTTCCAGTTGTTGTTTTTTTTTTGCTAAATACTGAAGTGAGCTTTGGTACAGCCAGTTAACATAAAATAATTTTTTTGGTGCATTTTTATTGTATGTGGGTACTGTTCTCTTCTTTCTATTCTATGTCCCATGAGATATTCAAGTTTTGAGTCTAGAAACAGTGCTGAAAATGAGCAGAGAATGGATAGATGCAGTAGCATGATGATAGTAGTGATATTGAGGCACAATTTTTGACCGAAGACCAGGTATGAAAATGTTTTTCTCTTGCTGTTTTGGATCAGAGGACAAAAGTTGTGAGTTGTGAGGCTTTTGCTATCACCAACATGGTTGATTACAGTTCAGCATGTACGTGTCCTACCAAAACAAATGTAACATACAGTACAGTCTGAAATTGATGCCATTCTTCCCCAGTTTGATGAAAACCTATTTATGAGATATAGCTGGTTTCCAGCGGCTCGCAAATTTTCATATTGACTCAATCTGTAACTGAGCCAAGAATGTGCAGCTTCTCCCTCTGTGCAAACCTCATTCTAAATTGATCATTTTCCCACTCTGAAGCAGTGGCACTGGCTGTATTTTTCACATTCACATCCACTGGCAGTGCTTCTCTCTCAATCACACTTTGACCTAAAACTTTTTTTCCACTTGGATAGACTCCAAAACCACATTAACATGGCAAATCTTGTCCAAACAACCATGAAGGATTTCTAAAAGTCTATATGGAAACATACGCAACTATGCCTGCAGAGTTGTGACAGTTATTCAGTCATGCAATTAAGAATGAGACTTTTCTGTAAATTTCAGTTAAAATAAAACCAGTTATAATTATTATTATGATCATTGCTTACAGCGAAAAGTAACTAGTTCCATTTGTCCCAGTAAAAATCTGTACAAATAAAGTGCCAGCACAGAGAGTAATATTAACCCAATAGACTTGAAGATAACCATTTTAACTTCAAACAAGTTTGTAAGATGTATTAACCAAATGGGAGCCATTGTTGAAAGGATTGCATTTTGGCTAATGTGAAATCAATGTCCAGTATATTGCCTTGTACCTGAAGAAAAGCAACATTTTCAGGTCATAAAAAGAGCAGCTGGAAGATCAATTTCTGAATAAGCTAAAGATACACATCTTCAGTTTGGAGATCCAGAACAGGGAGACGGCAGTGACCATCCAATTAGAGCACAGTCCCACTCCTCACACACTACCTGTGGATATCAGCAGATGTGGCATCAACCCCAGCTGATAAAAGTTGCTGTTCAAAACTTAATTAATGAATAATAATTTTCAGCAATTATTTTTGTATTTCTGTATCTAATTTACTCAAATACATCATTAACCTATCCAAAATCCCCTCTGTTAGTGTTTGGTGTCTAATATGTCAATAAAATGAACCAAGTGCTGACTGGAACAGGTTATGACTGTGCTCTATAGTCCTACCTATTTACTCCATTTTAGCCTACTTTGTAATTAATAGTTTCCCCACCCCTCCCCTGAGCATTACCACTGCTGTACAAATATTTCAGGATTGTAGACGTTACATTAATCAGCTCCCGTTTTGACAGATTGTTTTTAATAGCCCTTTAATATTACTGTCAAATATATTAGAGATGTTATTATAAATATTAGAGGTTTAAGACATTAAAATTCCAAAAAATGAAATATGTATCCTGTACAGTTTGATTCTAGATATACACTGAGTCAAAAGTTTGGACACATTTCTTCATTTATTTTTCTTCTTTACAGTATTTCCATAATTAGTCGCACTGTAAATTCTTAATGAAGGTATTGAAACTACGAATAGACACATATGGAATGTAGCAAACAAAAACTCAAAATAACAAAGAAAAGAAAAACAAGGATTTGCAGCACTTTGATTGAGTTTTAACTTTTACTTTTGTTTTCTTTCCTGCATAATTCCATATATGTTGCATCATATATTTCATGTCTTCTATAACATATAGAATGTAGGAAACATAAAGAAAAAAATACATTGAATGACAGGGTGTCTCCAAACAGTTAATAATGGATCAAAAATGATTAACCCAGCTATAATATGGGCCTTGCTAACTTAGAAAGTTGATCATAAGCCAAAAACAGTTGCCCACCTCTGTTTTAATGAACTTGAATTTATTTTGACTTTGCACACACTTCACTTGACAGGTGGACACATTGCACAGCTTGTTTCATGAGCTCTTATGCACTTTTCTAAGCGATTATTATGAGGCAAATTTTCAGCAACTAAAGACAGTTTTGCTCCTCATGGATCGCAGGATATGCAGTTTGGACTCCGTATGTGGAGTTCAAACTGCTCCCAACCGTGCCCTCTATGTTTGTTTGTTTTTACAGTGGTGCTGCCTTTGTGTATCTTAACCATATTAAGGAAAGAGAGGCCACATGGACTCTATTCCCAATATGTTTAGAAATGTTCAAGAACTAAAGATAAAATAGCATAATGTTATGTTCCTGGTTTAATTTCAAAAGGAACAATACAACATTGATGCGGTGCTAATAGATCCCTATGCCATTCATTGAAAATACATGGTCAAGAATGATTGTTGTTTTCTCTTTGATTTCTTCCTTGGTGTTTGGAGGGCATAAAAACTGGAAGAATATAGCAATTTGGTGTGACTGACAGTGCTAAATGATTTATTATACAGATTAACTGTTAGATTAACTTTGGGCTGTTAATGCCTTTTTCAGGCCTGCAATCATATGAACAATAATGTAAGCATTATTGACCAAAGTGAGCCAAAATAATAATAGCAATAAGACTAATATATTTGCTTTATTATTGACTTATTAAGAGGAATTAAATTGACAAAGTACTCAAAAACAGTTAAGGTTAAAGTGAAGCAGTGTAAAGTGAATGTACAGTATGGACTCTGGGAGGACAACTGTACAAGACAATAAAAGCGTTGTCCTTGTGAGTTGAAGAAGTAAAATCTCACAGTGAACAAACAGGCTCACTGATGGAGCGAGCTGCACAGCCAAGCACTGTCTCCAGTAGTGCACTGTAATGGTGGAGATACAGCCACTTTACACTTGGCTTCCTGTAGCGGAGACAAGGGACAAGGAGATTAAAGAGCAGCATGCAGGTTAACAACCACAAGCAATTAATGCAGTGTCTCCGTGGACACTGTAGCTGTGGGGACATGACATCTGCTCTTTTCTAGGGAGCTCTGCACAAAAGGGTTGGCAGCTTTCTACATATCACAGTAAATATGTACTAGTATAAAACTAGTAGAATAATGATGAACCAACAAGAAAGTAATGTTTTTAGAAATGTGTTTTTAAATTGGCCTCCACTTGTCATTAAATAAAATCTAATACCATGAATTATGCTGTAGTTGAAATGATAACAAGAGATGATTAAGATAAAGATATCTAAATGTAATACAAATTGAGGGCAACATGTTAATGAATTATTTGGTTAGGCAGATTATATCACTTTTTGAGATAATGGGCCTTGGGTTATTTTTCACTCAAAAATGGTGTAAACAAAAATGTGGGCACCAGTCACAGCAACTATAACTATATGTACTGTGTGTGCAGAATTTTGGCTTTATTCAACCTCAATGACTCATTGTGGATGACAATTACAACAGGGTGTAAATAACCCTATACTAGTCCATTGCAAATATATCATGAATATTACAAAAAAGTTCAATATTTGTTCTCAATCATTTCAGAAAGTCAAACCCATATATTATAGACTCATAAAATATATTATAACTAAATATTTTTCATTTATCTTTTCAAAAAACATTTTTAAAAAACAAAATTCCGTGTCTCAGAAAATTAGAATATTACATAAGACCAATTTAAAAAATCAGGGCTCACAACATGCCTGGCCATTCAGAGAGAGCACCATCGTTAATTTAATATCATGCTCTAGCCTTCAAATCAGTGAATACTTCTGAACACTTCCTTGTATTTAAAAAAAAAGAAAAAAAACTGTTGAGTGTGCCAGTGCAACATGAGGCAGGATAGTCACATATTTGAGTTGGGGCGAGCACTTGGAGTTGGAGGCTGAGCGTGGCTGAAGAAGTGAAGCGAAAGAGCTGCAGTGTGTAGGTGGCTCCCACACACAGCATTAGCTCCAAGGCGAGGCCTGTTTGTCTCAAATCTCCAAGGAAGGGACAGATCAAAGACAGGGCATAGGGCAACAATACTGCGTACACTTGTGATGGCCCAACATGCATGTGCATTCATGCTCCAAAGAACAAAGATTCACAAAGATCCACATGCACAGCTGCTCCCTGCTTACTATCGATTGTTTCTAAAACTCCTGTTTTCTTATCCAGTCCCAACTACAAAGGCTTGTGTACACATAGAACACATTTGGAAAAGTCAATGCCAGTCAACAGCTGAGCATTGTGTAACTGACCAGAGTTCAGACCAGAGTCTTAACAGGGCAGCTGTGGCTACCATAGTGGCTTACCACCACCAAATATGGAAGGAATGAATAATACACAACACTGTACAGGGGATTTGAGTGCCTGAAAAAGCTCTATATACTACATTGCATAAACTAATGCAATATTATTATAAATATGCTAAATGCAAGCACCACTCACAAGCTGTATTTTAGATATGGAATAAGTAGATTTCTTCTGCTGTTAATTGGACAGTATGCCTATATTAACAGTTGGTCACATGATGGACAGAATGTAATCATAGTGAAATGCTCTGAGACCAAGATTCCAAAATTTCAGGCACTACGTTATATCAGCCTTTGGTCATGAGATGGATCTATTTTTAATCTTTGTCTCATTAAGACCTATGTCCAGTCCTTTGTTTTGGTACTCTGACACCATTTTCCCAATATTAATAATCTTAGTAATCTTTCATCTGAGACAGACAATATCATGCAGTGTGCTCTCAGTTCTCAGACCTCTGTTTTCCATAGTTGATATCTGCGTTTTTATTGGCTGTATGCTAAATGTCAGTGTTTGACAGCTGTGTCATAGGGTTAGGAATAATGAAGCATTGACAGTGAACAATGGCTCCTGGAGCATTAATATGCTCTTTGTATAGCCCTTTGTCTCAGGAGGATTAATTTATACAGTGTGAGCACACGACATGAATGTTCTCTGGAGTGTGTCTATTTGTGCAAAGCCGCGGCATATGAGATATGGTCATCAATGATGCGGAGCACTGTGCAATTAATGTGCTGTTTTAATTGTGCCCATGCGTATGGTGGTATAAGGAGAAAATATGGCCAACAGCCTGTGTATTCGCCACTGACCTATCCTGTCCTCATCTCCAAATGCTGACGAGAATTAGGATGACAGGTGCTTGTAAAATATGTCAAATCATGTGATTCACATCATTCAGCCATTCTCCCACCACCCATTTGGGTTCTAATTATGTCAGCTATTTGTCTCTCAGTCTGTTTTTTGTGCTATCAGATTACCACTCTGCACAGTGTGTCAAAACATCCATCTTTAACAGCTTTAACATATATATATATATATATATATATATATATATATATATATAGAGAGAGAGAGAGAGAGAGAGAGAGAGAGAGAGAGAGAGAGAGAGAGAGAGAGAGATCTCAACAATGGTCACTGAAAGAAATAACTTGAAACTGAGAAAAGCAATAATAAATAACTAATGAAACTGCCCTGGACAACAATGATGGTACCCCTAGAAAAGACTGTAAGTAACTGAACAATAGGGACATGTTAAACTTAGGTGGCATCACAGGTGTCTTCAAATTGTCATCAGTCAGTCTGCCTGTTTAAAGGGGGGCATCTGTCATTGTGCTGTTTGGAGACATAATGGACACAACACTGAACATGGACCAGAGAAAGTGAAGAAGTGAACTGTGTCAGACTAGAAAGAAAATGAAAGACAAGCAGGTTAAAGATAAAGGCCACAAGACCATCTCCAACCAGCTTGATGTTCCTATGATTACAGTTGCACATGTTATTCAGTAATTTATATATATAATAATTATTATATATATATATATATATATATATATATATATATATATATATATATATATATATATATATATATATATATATATATATATATATATATATAGATATATAGATATAGATAGATAGATAGATAGAGATATAGATATAGATATACAGTATCTTCCAGGTGATTAGGCGCGGTCTTAAAGGTTGTGTGGAGGATTTTTTGTTTGTTTCAAGTTGTCAATGATAGCATTATAGAGGTGCAGTTGCCTTGTAATTATGATGACCAAAAAAAAGAGAATAAAAATTCATCAACTCTGGACGTGGTGGGGCCAGCTAAACATTTGCCAATAGATAATGACACTGCCTCGTTATCTGTTAGCTGACAGGCTGTCAATCAATCTCCCTACGTTTCTAGCGTAACTGACTTGCCTGCACGCCGCCGGTACATGGTTTACGTACGCCTGTCACGCAGACGCAAGCCGCACAGACGCTGTTTACTCCACCAGCGCAACAGTTCTTAGCGGCTTTTTTTTACCTATATCTTTCTCGCAGTTAGCACAAAGTTTGTTGCAATGGCAGACAAGAATCCAGGAGCAGTTAGCCGCAAAAGAAAGTCCGTTTTTGAGGTCGCTGAAAGAAGAAGACAAAGGGAAAAGCAGCGAAGCCAAACTAAGGTGATTCTTATAGATTAATTCCAGCGATGGCGCGACTGAAGCAGACGCAGGGTCTAGAGACTGATGCATTGGTCGCCAAATTACTCCTGGACAGGTCACTTCTGCTTATTATGAAAACGTACTTTATTTCCAAGAGCTAGTCAAACGTTTTTCAGGACACGAAAGCGATATCCTATGTCTGAAAACGTAATTTTCAAGGCAAAGAAAGAGTCCGCTTGCTGCTGCTTGTTGTAGCTAGTTCATTCGCACGGAATCTCCGCGCAACCTTCTCTGCACCCCTTTCCTGCTCCTGTCCCCGCTGCCCGTTCCGCTCTTCCCCCCTGCTCGTGCTCCGGGCACGGAATCTCCGCGCACCGCTCCCCTCTCCTCTCTCCTCTCCCTGCTCCCCGCTCCGCTCTTCTCCCTGCTCCTCACTTCTCGTCCACGAACGAAATGTCCGCACACCCGCTCCCCCCGCTCCTCACTTCTCCATCTTGCCTAACCAACACTGTAGTTAGTTGTTTACAAGTCATGTGCAGCGCACCGGCTGTAAACACACCTGTTTCTGGCGTAAAGAGGAGGCGGGAGGAGGCGTTTCTACGTAGGGAGCTGTAGGGGAGGGGGGTGGTTTCACGCATGCGCAGCATTTGAAAAAGGACAAACAGTCGCTGGATTTCTCGTTCCTTGGAAAATCCTCTATACAACCTTTAAGCCTCCAAAAACGACTGCGCGCTTTATAATCCGGAGTGCCTTCCAGTACAAGTTGAGTAAACGACAAAGCCGCACCACTTGCAGCATTACGGCTACCATAGTCAGGAGCATCGCGGAGTAATACATACTGTGATTCCTCATTTTTCCTGTGGACGAGGAAAAGATGAGCGACTGGCTGCGAGAAGTTTACCTTAAGAGACCAGATGGCTTTTTCCACACATCTCCGTCCATATTGATCTGCGACTCCAGCGCAGTTACAGATTGTTGTCCAGACGCAGCCGCGATTCATTTTTGAATTATTTTACCAACAATGGCCAATACAGAGAATGTAATACGCGAGGATCAGAGCAAGTACCAGTGTGTGAACATGTGGCTCCAGAGTGAGTCAAAATTGGGGGTGTGTACGTCTGTTCAGGACCTGCACGCACAGAGAGGTCCCGGTGTTCCCCGTGATCATGTACCAACCAGCATTTGTTATTTTAGGCTTTAATTAACCAAATCATTTTATGGCAATAGCCTATTCAATTGATACAACTTCAAAAAGTCCCTGCTTTTAGCCTAGTGTGAGAAATACAATCGGACTGGATCCAAACCAGAGTCCCGAACCAGCGGGGGCAGCTCCAGTTCAGACCGGGCTTAGAGGAGCTGGAGCGGGGAGCCTCGACCTGAGGAAGTGCTTTCCCCGGGAAGAACCAAATGCGCGGAGGACGGACGCTCAGAACAACATATAACAAACCAAGCTGGACTCACGCTTCTGTCAGGATGCTGCACCACCTCGGAACCAGCCGCGGTTCTTGAGCGCGGAGGACAGGAGCAGCCCACCTGGACCTGTAGTCCACAGCGCATTCTTGCATTTCCCGCACGGAAACAGCGCACAGACGACTGAACGTACCCGCTCGGACTCAGTCCATCAAGCACTGGTCTTGCTCGCCACCGTTTGGAACCAGCACATGGAGGATGGAGCCTCCTGACCATCTGACCAACGCGCTTGTAGGACGACAGAAGACCAAGGACCAGACCCCAGCCCCGTCCTGAGGAGCTGCGCGCTACTGTGAGTGCTGTTGGCTGCTGCTGTTACCCCAACTCTGGGCTGATGCGGTGAGTTTGTACAAGGTTCTACATGTTGCTGTTTTATGAGTTCATGATGATAATTTGAGATGAGGATGGCCCGTGGTATGAACGGGAACATCAGTGTTGATAACTGGAGGTATCGCCGTTTTCCCGGGAAACAGAGACACGTCAATCGAACCAGTTTTGGTTTGTTTGCCGGTGTGAAAGTGGACCACACTGGAGTGTCTTTGCTACATAATAACAATTTTATTGCCTGGTGCGTGTGAAAACGCCCTAATGTGTTATTTTGACTTATAACCGAACAATTATGAGTTATTGTGAATACGCTGACAATTTATCGGTCTCAGACAGTTTTTTGTTTTTTACGTGTTACAAATGAACAAAGTTGAGAGTTAACGTAACGAGTAAACGCGTTTGACTGATTTACCTAACTGTTGTGTTTCGTTTAACGCGCCTTATAGTCCGGTGCTGTTTATATGTGAAAATACGGAAAATACGGTAGATAGATAAATAGATAGATAGATAGATAGATAGATAGATGTGTGTTTTTGTTTTTTTTTTTTTGGGGGGGGGGGGGGGGGGGGGTTATTATTTATTTTTCTTTTCTCTGGAGACAGTGGGGGGGTGAGTCGGTGGGGAGGTGAAGGGCGGGGGGGAAAGGATGGTCACATTGTATTACTGTTAATTATATTATTTATTTTTCTTTTCTTCTACTTCTGTGGCATCTGATTTGTGTGCACAAAAAATTATTTTAAAAAAAAGGGAAAACTGATGACAAATTGAAGAGATGGATCATACAAATCGTAACCAAAGATCAACGTCCAAACAAATTAAATGTGAACTCAAAGGGCGAGTTACATCAGTGTCAGATCGCACCATCCGTGAGCCAAAGTGGACTTCATGTGAGGACACCACTGTTGAGAGCAAATCATAAAAAAGTGAGACTGGAATTTGTCACAGTGTATATTGACAAACCACAAAGCTTCTGGGAGAATGTCCTTTGGACAGATGAGACAAAACTAGAGCTCTTTTGCAAGGCACATCATCTCTATGTTCACAGACAGAAAAATGAAGCACACCAAGAAAAGAACACTGTCCCTACTGTGAAGCCTGGAGGAGGTGGGTGTCTTGAATCTGTGCATAATACAATGGAATCTCAAAACTATCAAGGTATTTTGGAACAAAATGTGTTGCCTAGTGTCAGAAAGCTTGGTCACAGTCGTAGGTCATCGGTCTTCCAACAGGATAATGACCCAAAACACACAGCTAAAAACACCCTAGAATAGCTAAGAACAAAACATTGGACTGTTCTGCAGCGGTCTGTAAGCCCAGCTCTAGAAGAAGAAGCAGCTGAAACATGCTGTCTGGAGAAGGAACCCTTCATACCTAAGGCAACTAGAGCATTTTGCTCAGAAGAAATGGGTCTTGTTGACCAGTGCAGAAGTGTCATTGACAGTTACAGAAATCATTTGTTAGAGTTTGCCTCAAAAAGTTGTGCAACAAAATATTAATTTAAGGGTACCATAATTTTTGTCCAGGCCAGTTTCATTATTTTGTTTTTTCTAATAATTCTGTTGAACCACAGCTGAAAATCAATGTTTGATTTTTGTTGGACAATTTTCAGTAAATTTATATATATTATTGCTTTTCTTAGTTTATATTTATATGACTTCATTCATTCATCATTCATTCATCATTTAGTAGAAAGCTTTTGGTTTACAACTGCCTTTACCTTCATGAGGCTTTTTTCAGAAAATTGTTCCAGAAGATGTGGTATTCTTTATATAGCTGGATTCAGAGTCAGCTCTAAATGCTGTAATGACTTGTGCACTCCATTGTCAAGCATTTATGTTTGCTAATATGGCACAGATGAACTTTGAGTGAAGGAAAAGTACTTCAGCACTTCATTGGGAAATGGAAGACTTTATGATGTGTTTTTTGTTTCATCTTGATACTATGGCTATAAGTACACAATGTGCCGCTCAACCTTATACACCTGTAGAATCATAACATGTCCATGTCCAAGGAGGACTCAGCGTTCAGAGCCATTCAGACAAGGTCAGTGTGTGAGGGAAATATAAAGAACTACTGAACATACAAAATGGTAGAAAAGGTGGCTCTGCTGCTGCATATGAGACTGGACATGGGCTGATGAAACACCAGTTGCACAAAATGAAACTGAATCCACCACCACCAGCTGTGAAATCCCATATGAAACCCTTGTGGCTGTATGTGTGCAGAATGTGTATTAATGCTCTGAAAAATGATTTAATCTGGGACTTGAGTAATAACAATATGCAGAGTAGATGAGGCTGTACAGCTCCAGGGTTAAGACACACTAATGAAAACAATCTCAACCCTGTATCCAAATGTGTCTTGTTGCTCATAACCTTATTGAATGGTGTGGAAAACACTGTTAGACATTTGACAGGTTTAATTTCACACTCAGGAAATTGTCACCTGCAGCTAAGAGCTTTATGCATCAGACATTATGAACGCTTGACACATGCCCTTCTACCTGTTGATACACACTCGTCTCGATAATCGGTTGATTTCAAGAGCAGCTGAAACTGCAATTACATCAGTTACATTTCCTCTGATGGCCTTTGTTGTTGTGCAATTAACTTTAACAGCTTTAGATCGTTTGTGATATAGTTTTCCTAAATTCTTATCAAAGTTTTCAAACTTTTTATCCTTCAATCTATGCTTCCCATCCCTTTTACAAGTCATGCTGAAATGTTTTGACAGGTGAAGTTGCATATTGTCCATAAATAGATGGATAGAGTGTGTCTCTGTATCTAATTGTCAATCAAGCCTTTTGAGACACCAGTACTATAATTCAAATAAAAACATTCTAAATAAGCAGGTGTCTCAGAAGCAAAGGGCGGAGGCTGATGATCTGACGAAGGTTACATGAGGTAGCTATGAACTTTAAAGACACATTGCTTTGTTAGGGAATAACCAGTGATAGAAGAGAATTGCCAGTGATAGACATATTCCTGAAAGTTAGTGGTGTTTTGGGATTCTGAACACTCCTGAAACAGTCGCGGCCTGATAAATCTGTGCAGGATTAAAGTGTTTCACCCTGTCTTTCAGGATTAAACTCCCTAATCCCTCTTTGCATTATCAGTCTTAAATCTAGATACAGGGCTCGCAGTCTGATAAATGTGAGTTAAGGCTCCCCAGACTTAATTGGCTACTTTCCCTGGCCATTCTTAAATATACACCATATATCATTACCTAATAAAATGAAAATAAGTAGACTGAAAGCAGCCATAAAATGTGTCCTTATCATCAAACAGTGATTTCAGCAAGTTCCGCTTTTAATGGCTATTGTTTTGCACTCTACCAGATTGAACTTTTTGGCTTTGATATGCATAGGCCCATCAAAACCCACTTTAGAGGGAAACTCAATTTCCCCTTTTTGCAATATTTGAAAGAGGTTACAGTCCTCCGTTTATTGCCGCTCTTGGAGTTGAGGAGAATTTGTTGGCGATGCATTAATGAAAACCATGACACCATTTACATAAATATACTGTTAGTAGTGAGAGCGCATGCACATGAGGGAGACAAGGGTGCATATAAGTGCCCCATCATCATATTTTGACAAAAGGGCTGGGATTAGGTTGTAAAGAGGGATTGTACTTTCCATGTTAATGATCCCGTTTGCCTCCAGAGCACACTGTAAGATTCTGCTACACGCCCATGTTTCCAGAGCGTCTCTAAACAAACGCTGAAGGCCTTGCGGCAGTTTGTGCCTTTCTGTCATCCGCTCTGCACTGCTGAACGGATGCCTCTTTTAAATGTATTCCTGATGCATCATTATTATGGGCCATGCATCTTCACAGGCAGTAGTGGAGCTCGCAGTTTTAACACAAGCCCCCAGTGAACTGACACTTCTCACATACATGCTCACTCACTACATACGCTCCAGTAAATATGGCCCTAAAGCGCCTCTCTTGTCCATCAAATGAAGTAGGAATATGGATATTTATCTTCCAATTTATTTTCCAATAGATACGCATCAAGCCGATACTGGCTGTCAGTATTCTGTGTGCTGCTCACTGTGTATTCAGTTCTTCATTGACTTTTCAGTGTGTGGTAGATTGCTATCATGTACTCACTACTAAAAATCACACACAGCTAATTTTCTCATGTCAGACAAGTATATTGTTTTCTTTTGAGCAGATGTCTCATTACTGTTCACCACAGTATCAGGTATGTTGTAGCTCCATTGTTGCATGTGCCATTGCCTCAGTTGCCATGGTCACACCAAGCGCTTAATTTACTGAGGATTAGCAGAGTGATTAACACTAAACATTAAGATTAGCATTTGTTCATATTTACTTAAGGCCACACAAAAGTAAATTAAGCAGTGTTGTATTAATTGTTACAGTGCACTGTTTTAAGGCGATTACTAATTACACAACAAATGAGCAAAAGGTGGAAGGACTGGAGCTAGTATTAAAGTCTAATCTGCTCAAGCACAAATCCAAACCTTTCTTCTTCTTTGTTCTATTCTAACAAACCCAATGTGTCTTCTACTTCATCTTTTCCAAATGAACAATGATGCAGCCCATCTTTGGTGAAGGCAATTAAAAAGCAGTATGCAGAAGATAAGGGGATGGATTTCACAGGCTCAGTGTTAGAATGTCACTGCAGTCATTGTGAACTTTTGGAGATATAGTTGGTGATAAAGGGAGGAAGAGCGTGAAACGGACCTCAGAGATTCTCATTACAGCTGTAGTCTGCAGACAGGATGTGCACAGCTCATTCAGGTTGGTGTGGGGGGGTGTGAGAGGGTGTGGGAGTGGAAGAAGAGATTGGGAAACTTTTTTCAAACCACCTGGCCACAGTCTCCATCATGTCTCATTGCCAGTGCTGGACTCAGGAATAATCTCACACACACTGTACTTTTTCGCCTCTTCTCCCCTGCACCGTTTGTCTCTTCCCACTTTATCTCTTCCTCTTTTTATACCTGTCTTTGGGTGATTTATGTCCCTCTCTTCTTCTTGCTACAATTGGGCCCTGTTGGCTCCATGCAACCTCTTTCTCACTTTTCACCAACCCTGTTTCCTCCTCACCTCTGCTTTGTCAACCAGCTGGGCTCCCCGGCTCTTTGTCTTTACACCTTGATGCTGATTCAGGAGATCTTCAACTGGCAGCTTACGGCTATATCATAGAGAGGCTGTTGTTATCTGTTTTGGCAGTGATGATGTGAACTCAAGGTAACACGAACATAGCAATGTTTTTTTTGTTTGTTTGTTTTTTAAGACCTCAGTATTTAACTGTACATCAAGCAATAATTAGCAATAAAAATAGTGATTTTACATGGCAGACAGCCATGCAGTGTACTTGACTGAAGAAAGATAGTTACATTTATTGCCATACTGTGGAAAAAATCAATTTGAACTAAACTTAAACATTGAATGGTTGCTAATTTTCCAGTGGTTTTCTGTGAATCTTGGCCATTAAAGCTGTTTGCTGAATTGTGACGGTCACAGTGAATATAGCAAAAAGCCATTTGCAATGCTTTTCCAAGGTTACAGCTATATATATATATATATATATATATATATATATATATAGTGTATAATGTATACATGTATTTGTAATGTTTTTTCCTAAGGCAACAATAATCCAATATAAAAGTGCATCTCCCAAGGTCAGAGCATGGCATATTGAATAGCCCTTGAATTTGCTTCTCATTGTTTCTGTATTGTCACAGAATCACATACGTTTGTGAAGATGAGCAACCAAGGCAACCTTGAGTCCTTTGTTTTTGCTCTTCTTTACAGTACAGCAGTGCTACTTCCCCTCCCTCCAGCCCGCACTGAGCAGTAATTAAGCACAGTAATCCTGTTGCCGTGACAATGAATGACTGCAGGCATAGATCACATATCCTCATGAAGGGAATGAGTGTAAAATGATTGTTGAATTACCAGAGGCTGTACGCAGTGGCTGTAGACAGGAAGATTATGAACATAGCCCCCAAACTGCAAAGCGTGAAAAGCCCTCATTAATCAAAGAATTAATCATACAATCTTACTGTTGAGATAAAAACAAGAAAATTATTATTTCTGTCAAGAACTGATGAGTTTGTGGGTTTATCAAGGGGAAGTCGTGGCATCATTAAATGTACACCATTTTACCTGCAAGAGAGGGCCGAGATCTGTAAGAAAAATGATCTATGAAACATTATTCCTTTTGTCATATTATACTAATATTATTAATCACTTAAAAGGAACATATCAAGGCCGCTGTCATGCCTTGGCACACTTGCTTCTACTGAATACAAATGTAGTGTTTCTCGAAGATTGGAATTGACAAGTTGGTAACACACGAGAGTAGGTGGGCTGGGTGTGATGTTTTATCTGGCTACACCTTTTGCCCTTGCAAGCTGCTGCTCAGTTTACATTTTTAATGTAAACAAGCTCTGGTAATCATCAATAAATATGTACATGCATTTTTAAGTCAATCAATAAGTCATGTCTTTCATTACTTAGATGTTATAGATACAGTAAAGGTTAATTTAGTGTACACTTTGCCTGAAATGTACTGAATCTTTTAAAACTTGAGTATGAATTAAAATAAAGTTTAATTTTGTTTTATGTGTTAAGTCTTTCTATATAATTTTTGTGTTTTCAAAAATGTATGTCTTCAAAATTTGAACACAGTCATTGATTTTGAGTTGTTGTCAGAAGGAGTGAGCCACTTTGCCTATCTGAATGAAAACATTGTCTTGGCTGAGCTCTTATTGCAGTGTGCACAGAGGTCGAATCATTTCAGACTTGGTTTGGTTCAGGATAGATACTGAAGTGGAGTTGAAGCAGTGTTTACTGTGGGCACAGCTCACCTCCATTACTTGTGCCCCCCACAGGTACAAGCCCCTCCCTGGAGTGCACGGCCACAGCCACACATGCAGGTTAAAGCTCTGATTGTTTTCCAGCCAGGCCTCCATGATGGATGACAAGCAAGCTTTCCTAATATGATATCTACACACCATAGATGCCTCCAAGAACTGTGTGTGTGTATGTGTGTGTGTGTGTGTGTGTGTGTGTGTGTGTGTGCATGTGTCGGGGTGTGTGTGTATTTGTGAGTGTGTAAGTAAGTGTGCATGTGTCTGTGTATGTGTATCCTCACCACTCTGCCTGGCTTCCATCTTCCATTAAATGCACTGATGGGTGGTGTACTGAGTGACTTCAATTTTATGTTGGGCATTAAACTGAATGATATTTCAGTCGACATGTAACTAGTGCTATATAGTCACAAAAGCATGTCTACATCTGGGAACTGTCATTTAATGGTTTGCGAGCACATACAGCAGAGCTGGCTCCACAAATGAGCGTATGGTGGTTCATTCTTACGGCTGTCTCTGCTGCTGGGAGCCATCTCGGAGTGGCTTCACATAGTTACTGGATTATTGAATGTCTTGACAAAATACAGATGCTTTAGAACATATAAAAAGATTCTTTTGGGGAAAGAAAAGATGTGGCACTCCAATATTGTTTCTGGTTTCATTGTTCAGCAGTGGGTCTAAGTGCAAAGACAAACAGCTTTCAAGTAAATTGCATCAAACACTTGCCAAGCTTTTCTCTTGTGGTTTATATCTTGAAGTATTTCATGCACAACAAATGTATTTTCAACCCTTCCTATTACAGAATTAAAGCCTAATAATACAATCATCATCTCTCAGTCTTTCATGCAAAAGTTGCTACATTCATTTTAGGCCTTCTTGTTTGTCTCCATGATTTGTTGTCTCTGAGCATTGATGAACTGTATAAATATTAACAGTGAGCTTGTGAAAATGCTTATAGCTTTGAGATGATCTTTTTTGAGCTGGAAATTCAATAATGAATGTCTACTGTTGATTTGTTCATAATGAAATCCGTTTTAATGGTTTGAGAATTAACTGTGTACATAAAACTTACTTCCTGTATAGCAGACATATTGGGCAAAAATAACTTTTGTTTGCTTGAGTGATCTTTTCTCCTGCAAATTCCTGTTTTCCCCACACACACCCACTGCTCTTTTCTTACTTCACTCTGGACCTGGCAGCATGGTCCGGTAGCATGGCACTTTGTTATGAGTGCCTTTATAACACAAAAAACTTGTGTATTTTATTAGGTCATTAAATCACTATTCTAATTTAAAATGTCCAAAGTGTAAAATAATGATTCACAGGGTTCATGGGTTATAACTATAGAGCAGACAAGACAAACGCATAATATGTCTTCGTTAAAGTCATGGGGTTTTTGCTTTGTTTTTTTGCCAGACCAACAAGATCACCTTCACTTGCTGTCAGTGCTGATGTTACAGGCTACTGCCGACTGAAAACACCCAGAGGAGCTGTAGTTTTTGAGATGCCTTGACAATCTTCAGAATTTTGGCTTGTCAAACTTGCTCAAAAACATGTTTATTTTTCATATTCACTTTGTGGACATCTCTTTGACTTGGTTCAGACACATTATATCTCACTCTGTTACAGGTGCCATAATGAGAACATAATGTTGGTAACTGAATTCTTCTGTCAGTGGTGTTTGCTGCTAAAATGTAGTCACTGAAAAAAAACAAAAAAAAACTGTGTCCCAACTGTGTTTTATGCTTACATTCTAAATTGTTTTATGCTTTTATGTACATTTTTTTATGTATTATTTGACCAGCAAATGGAAATAATTAACAGTAACAGCATCCCTATACAGACTGGTTGGTATTCATGCATGCATTTTCAGATTACTTCTAAAATTTATGCACTTGATAATAAAGAGTGCCTGGATGTTTATAAACAACATTGACTTTTTAGTACCTGCATTTGCATAACAGCAGTAGTCTACAGAGAAGGTAAGCTATATTTATGTAGTTATAGTTTCAGTGCAATTTAAAGAGGCCATCTTTTTTTTTAAAAAGTCCTCATTACATCTGTGAATGCACAGCTAGTTCTTCTTTTTGCATTTTTTTTTCCAACTGTTAACTCTAACATAACCAAGATGCTATAGAAATACATCCTTCTAAAACCACTTTCCTATTGTGTTTCATGCCATAAGTCCCTGAAACTTACTAAAATGCATAGAAGTCATTAAAACATTTGGACATAATTTTAAGCTTTCAGTATGTTGTGGCCATACCAGCTTGCTAAAGTCTGATCTTGTCAGATCTTAGAAGCCAAGCAAGGCTGGGCCTGGGTAGTACTTGGATGGGGGACCGCTGCTGGGAATTCCAGGTGCCACAGTGGGGCACCAGTAGCAGAAACTGTTGCTGTGTTTTTAGGCAAGACACGTCACTTACATTACCTAGTAAGAAAGTGGAGTGTGTGCGAGTTTTGGTGGTGGTTGGAGGGGCTGATGGCACAGATTAGCAGCCTCAATTCTGTCAGTCTGCCCCAGGGCAGCTGTGACGACAGTGTGGAGTGAATGAACAATTAAATGTAAAGTGCTCTGGGTGTCTTGTAAGGTGATATATTAATGCAATGTTTAATAAATAAATAAATAAATTGATTAATGTTTTTGACTGAAAATAATTGTTAATAGTTAGCACATTGCTTGCTAGCCTCTGTTTGTAATTAAACAACATTTTGGAAAAATATAGGAAAAAATATGACGCAGCAGGCTTTGAACTTAAACAATATTATGATGCATATTATATATACAATAACTGTTTTGTAAATTAAACTTTTGTTTGCAAAAGCACATTAACAACCTGGCTATACCAAATCTAGCATTTGGGTGAAAGTGTTCTATGTTTTGTTGCATCCTTGTGGCTGTGTGTTGTTGCTGTATTGTGATTTGTTGTCCAGTGTAATGGTAGCCTATTAATCTTTGGAGAGGCCCAGGTTGTTGAGTTGAGGAAGGCCCTCATTCTCTCCAATCCATATTGCAGTCATAAAAGAGAGGGGTCCGGCTGTCTTGACCCATCGTGTGCAGACACATCTAGACGCAGCAGTGATACGACAGAGGGCGGCTGCAAAGGAGGACCCTTGAGATGAGCTCCATCAGATGAGCATTTGTTACATTCATTCATCTTGGATTCTGGCTTGCCCTTTTGCTCTGCTCCTCTCTCTTCTCTCTGGCCTCATGGCTCATGAAATAACCCTGATTTGTGGCTCTTCGCCGGCCACTTGTGAGCTTCCTCTGCCTGTGTAATTCCATGGGGCACCTTTAAGAAACCCCAAACACTGTGCCAATCAAGTCCAATTGTAGGTGTGTGGACAAGGCCGGTCGTGGCTGATTGCCCATAGAGTTCTTGTGATACACTGAGCAGACATTCTATTCTGTTCACAGTAATGACAGTGAGAGAAGTGTGATTGTCCAATGCTTTATGTAACTGCTCCTTCTCCACTATTTACTATGAATGAATCCTCTGGGAACACTTGCATCATGAGGGCTAGCTATTATTATTCAATTACAGAATTTTGTTTTGTTCAAATTGTAACTTTATGAGTGAATACTTTAGGTCTTGGTTAAGAATTGCTTTCTATTATACAATATGATGCAAACAGCTTTTTGTTTGTCTACCTGCCATTATCAACGGTGATACAGTATGCCCTTCAAATAAAATAAAGATACATTGACTGTTAAAATGTCATCACACTGTCATCACTGATTGTTCCATGCATTATAGCTGATTAATTATGAAAGATGAAATATAAAATAAATACTGCTGGGAAAAAAGGGTAATTAGCTTTAATTATAGACTTTCTATTCTAATTTAGTCATTAAAATTATTGGTATTGAAATGAAAATACTCGCTATTTTTCTGTTTTATGCCACACTTATTCTGTGTGTTGAAACAAAAGTTGCTCCCAACAGATCCTCCACCTACAGCCGCGGTTTAGGCTTATCTTAGAGTAGTTAGATTGTGTAACTTCTCCTGTTTACAAGCATATTTGTGTCCTTCTCAGTGTGAGGAGGAGTGATTTTGTTGTGTGTCAGAGCTCACTGTTGGAGTTGGCTGTGCTGACTTGGCTGTGTAAAGTCAGACTGATTCAGCTCTGAGGCAGAGAGCTCTTATACCAACACAAGCACACTGTGGCCACATTGTATGAGCAGTCTCAAGATCAGGTCAGTGTCTTGTTCTGCGTTGTATTACTGACAGGGAAACTGCAGGGACTGGGCTGTTAATAAAAAGTGTTCATGACTGTAATATGGTGGTCAGTGCAGTTCTTCTCCTGACAGACCTGAGACAGCACATAAGATCTCAGGTAATTCTATATGCAACATATTTACATGCAACATAATGTTAAAGAGGCATTTTCAAAGGCCATTTTAAGTGTCTGAACTCAAACTTACCCAGCACCACATGTGCACTTGGCTCCATCCACTAGTTGCTTTAGAGCCAATGGCAGATTGAGCTTTGGGTTGGAGCACATATGCAAATGCAGGCTCATTATGCATCTGACTTGATCTTGTTCCAGCTGTCAGTTTTAATTGACCATTTGCAACAGAATTACACAAACTTTGATGTGTGATTGACAGTTCTGATATTTAAATTTTTTTTTTACTTTTCCACTGATGGGAAAGCCAAACAGCTGCCAAGAGCGTTCTGTCAGTAGCTGATCCCCTCATCTCTCTAGTTCAACATTGACCCGTCATTCATGCTGGTGTCTCAGTATCTTATATTTTCTTTTTTTTTAATATATAATAAGAATATAACATATAGCTCCATAGACAATACTTTACAAAACTACAACTTAACTTCTGAAAATAATGACATAGAAGTATAATCACACATCCACCTTAAGGGCATGTCTTACAAGTAGCAGAGGCTAACCTGTTGTTGTTGCTGTTTGTGCATTTTCATTTCAACTGCATTATCATTAAAATAATAATGCATTCATGTTTCATATGCACACACCGTAAGTGCCCATTTAAGCATTTTACATTTGATGTTAAAAAGTCGCATGGCATGAACTGAGATCATTGGTGGTTTGAATTTCTCATTACACAGATGCATCATTACATAAGAGTGAACGCAGTGCAGCGGAAGAGTTGTAATCACCGGCATTTAAAGAAAGCAACAAGCCTCATCTTCATTCAGATGCCATTTAAATGCACTGCTAGTTGCAGTTGTTTGACAATGATGAAGAATAATATGGAAAAGCATTCTGTCTGGCTGGCATCCATCCACCAGCTATTATCCAGCCACTCAAATACTCCCTACTGCAACCTACAACAGACATAAACTCTATACACACCAAACTGTTTTTTCATTTTGTTGTCTATATATTTGAAAATCTATTTGCAATTAACGGTCACTACATAAGCTCACAGAATTGCAAACAAAATCTCACAAACCCATTCACCTTCTTTGTTTAGAATGATTACACTGCAGTCCTCATTTCTGTTCTGATCTCTCAATCTCAGCCTGTACTTCTTTTTTTCAGAGTAAAGAAACAAAGGAGCCATTACAATCGCTATATTTCATCTCTTAGCTGCAGCCTATTCAGCTCTCAAATGTGGCTTATGCTCAAAACACTCTGGTACAAGTCTATAGAGTGATTGTCTGTCCTGGTATACGTGCCAGCTTTTAGTAAAAATGGCTTGCTTTGTTCCCTCATTCCTTGCTATCCTGTCTGAGTGCTATTGTACTTTGAAATGAGTATGCACTATAGTTTTATTGTCAAGAAACTGAGAAATGCCTCTTAGGATACATTTCTGTTGGCGTTCTCAGATCAATGCTTATGTAGGAAAATAAGGTCAATCATTGCACTCAGTTTTCATCTGTATTGATCAATGTAGTGTATTGAAGAATGGCAGTGATTTATAGAAAAACCAGAAGGGACTTGACCTCATTGAAGAGTTAGTATTCTTGATGCCTCCACCATTCACTCTTTATTATTGTGAAGACTTCAAGGACAAAGATTTTGACATGTATATATGTGTTCAGTTCTTATCACTCTAACTTTATCGATTTTTGACTGCTATGCACTAGGAAAAAAGTATTTACACAACTTGTAAGATGTGGACTTGGGGCTTTTTTGATCCAAGTTATTTTAACTCTGAATTTGAATGTAACACTACTGTAGACCATAGAACTTTCTTGTGTGTGTCTTGTCAATGTGGCTGCAAGGCAGTTTCAACACTCAATTAGTTTTGGACAAGCCTCTTATTAATACTTGAAAGATCCCCTTACATCCTTGAGGGTGACTTTTGACAGCTGTTATTTATAGCATAGTAATGTATTAGGTGATTGTTGTGTATTATCTGTACCTCAGGGCTTTATTCAGTTTAAACTGTAAAAAACAAAAGAACATTAACATTCTCCTTAAACATGATGATGTCAATATGAAGTCTTTAACTTTGCATAAACCTACCACTACACTAGAAGCACTTAGCACTATAGAAGGAGATTTGTTATAAAAAGCAAGTGTGGTAAGCAAGCTGCTGGCATTTGTCTGAGCTGTATCATTGGAACAGCGTTACTTATTGGATTTACTGAGATTTATTAGCATGTGTCTGCAAATAGGAGATTGATTGTTGTCAAATAAAAACCTGGTTAGCGTTTGTGACATGAAGTATTCAGTTATGAGATCAGTGCCTGTCTTCAGTTAGTTTTCCACCTGCGTTTTGCCCTCTAACCAACCTCAATAAGATGAATCCTTTCAGGTGTGTTTTCTGGTAAAAAGGAGCTGCCTGTCGCTGGCTGTCTCAGGTTTGACAGCACACTGGAGGGAAAAGGTGGAACAGACGTGCACTCCGGCACAGCTGTTCAGAGAGCTGCTACTGGTTAGCCCACTAGTTTGTTGCCCAAACTAAGAAAATTAGTGCTGCACAAAGTTGTCCACTGGTAGAGAGCAGTGCGTGCTTATACAGCGTTCAAATAATGCTCAAGATGGCAGACTGCCACTGCTGCAATCTGGCTGCTGACCGCTAGGTCTGGCTGCAGAACCAGCAATACACTCTAAAATGCAATGGTGACTTTGCACTTGTCAAAACCATTTTTAGGGCCTGGTTCAAAAGACGGTTCTGGCCTCAGATGCCAAAAGTTCTGGCTGTGTGACAACTCTGAAGGGGTGAAATTCTGTCAACCAGGCTTGTTTGGCCGCTGTGGATTTTTAAAGTTTTTGCATGTTTAATGAGGCGGGACTTTGATTGACAGCTTGGACTAGGCTGTGTACCTGCATGGGGAATGAGTGGGTGCAATGTTACCACCCCTAGGATGGCAGTCTGTAACCCCCCTCTTTCCTTATCCTCTCAGGGAGGAGCGATCCGTGGCCATTTTGATTACTGCTTTGATTTGTTATAGCCATTATAGTGAATGGGGCGGAATCGTGAGACAATGTCCTTAACAGTGAACAACAGCAACAACATCAACAGTCACTGTTCTTGAGATTTGGGGTGGTTTAGAAATGCCAGCATGTTTTTGTGGTGTCACAAAAGAAATATCAAGATTTGAATCCCTAAAAATGTTATACTAAACACTGAACTTTCCAGAATACAGCAGGAAATGTTGTAATTATACTCTTGTGCCTATCTAAATATTCTGTCTCTTGTGGGTTGTGAATGCTGATGGGTAATGCAGCATGCCCCTTGTGTGTTGCAGGTGGCTGTGACAGGGGCATCCCCGGGGCAGGACCCATGAGGAGTCATAGAAGATGCTCACAGCCTGGGCGCTTCTGCTCTTCTTAGCCATGTGGGTGAGAAGCACTGCTGCTGGCCCGCTTTCCTTCAGAATTGGTAAGTGCAACACAAACACAAGCACCTGACAGTGCGCTTACTCAGATCTTGTTATTTATTTTTCATTATTCCTTTGTTAATTGCATATTATATTATATTATTGTTGTAATACAGCAACGAAAGACCCAATTTGTTTAATGGCATTGGCTACATTTTACTGTCTTGTTGTATTTAGCTTGTTTTAGCTTATCTAGTGTTTTATACAGTGAAGGTTGTGATTCATAGTTTTTGTGAACTGCAGTCTCCATAGTGCTGTTAAAGTGGAAGATCAGTGGAGCAGGATTGAACCTGACTAGACTTCCTACTCAGTCCTGTAACCTGTCATAGGCCAACCTTGGGACTTGTTCCATCTTATTGTTATTCTCTTACACTCCACAGGTTTCTGACATCTTGTCACCAGCTCCTTGTCTCACAAAGCTTAGATTGACAGGCCGCTACTTTGCACAAACTGCGTGTGCATATGTCTTGTGTAGACAAAAGGTATGTTTGAAATCTCTGGTAAACCTGGTTACACAACAGTTTTGCTCAGAAAAATGCAACAGTCCTGTCATTAAAATGGTGTTGTCCAACAAGTGGCCCTATGAGCCCTGGAGCTCCTCTGCATTGTTGAGTTAACTAGCAGAAGAAATTATGTATCCTGTTCAAACAGCATTCCTGATGTTGTGATTTTTAGATGCAGTACTGGCCAAACAATTGTACCATTTTTACTGTCACTAAACAAACTTATGAGGCCTAAAAGCAAAGTGATGGTGGGTCAGCTGCAGCCAATCACTGTTGAGATTGGGGCTGCGCTGTCATCCTTTCCTGGAGAAAACTGGTTATTATGAGCTCAGAATGGCTTCCTGTCCCCAAAGAAACTACCTCTTCCAGCATTTTCAGTAGAGCCCACATTTATTGATCACATTTTTTTATTTTTAGAAACATTATGTCTTTTAATAAAAAGGTTTAAGAACCTAGACAAGACAGGCCTACTCATTAGTACCTCCTCTGCAACGATTAATCAATGCTTTCCACTCAAGTGCTACTTAAACACACAAAATCCAAATTATTCCTCCAAGTCCAATCTCTGCTCCAAACAACATGCTTTTACTGCCACAAGGTCAGCTGTAGACCAGTCAGTTAAAAAGCCCATAGCTGACCACTGACAGTTTTAAACAACTGGATCACAATTCAATTAATTTAATTTAACTGCACCGTCTCCAGGCTGCAATGCACTTTCAATTACAACAAATCTCAGTCCTGAGATTTTCCAAAGCAAACTGTTGTCTCTTCACCATGGGGGGATTTCTAATACTCTCTCATTTTTGGCTCCACAGTGCATCATCTGCCTTCATATTATTTAGAGATGCTTCCAGGTCTATCCTAATGTATCCCTGTCCATTTATCCAGGTTAAGGATTGGTGTAAAAAAAAAAAAAAGTACATCTTTCACCAATAGCTGGATTAAGGCAAAAAAAAAAAAAAAAGTCAAACTGAAGTGACTTGACTCCTACCACAATCACAGTCAAGTGATTTGTGCAAATTTTTGTCTGCACTAGTTTACATTTTGCCTGCCTTTGAGAAACCACTGTAAATGCAGGAACGGTAAAACACACAAAGCGGCGGACTCACAAACAACAGCTCGGAGTTGTTGTCATTTGCGCTCCAGGAGATGGTATTTAACATGGCTCTCCCTGGAGGCCTGCCTGGCTGGCATAATGTCACTGTCTGGCCTTCTCTGACAGCATCAGGGCCAAAAACAACCTCTCCCCCAAAACACATCCCCCAGCAGGAGCATGCAGCCACAGGCACACAACCTAACAACACAACAACAAACGGTGAAGTCAATTTGAGTAGCCTTGACTGAGCATTTTTACCATTTTCCACATATGCATCATTCATTGTTTCTTTGCAGTTAAGTAGTCATAGACATTTGGAAAACACTTTCTGCAAGCTAATTCTTTGCAACGTCGCCCACCCCTACTTTATATCAATACAGAACTAAAACAATGAAAACATCTGGTAAAGCTGTCTTTTTCTATCCTCAATTCAATGACCAGATATACTCTATAAACATATGCATCAAGAGAGTACAGCTTGTGCTCATTGTGTTAATCCCAAGCCTGAATATATGTGCTAATGATGACGAGTATCAAGAAGGGCATTTTTCTTAGAATTCTCTATGTAAAAAAAAGACCTTGATTTTGCAACAAAAAAAAAAGTCCCACCTCTGAATAAAAGCAACAAATGAACAATACTAATTTGATTTGCTTTTTTTGTCAAGAATGAGCTCTGAGTCAGCTCCTTTACTAAGAAGGAATCAACAGTATTGGGAGCCACAGTGTGTTTATGACAGTCTGAAGCCTGCTTGATTTAAACTCTTAAATTCATGTTGTCTGCAGATGGTCCTGTCCCATCTGTTCTGAGGCTCTACTTGAAGCTTTGTACACAAACTAAAAATATTTCCTTTAGTTCCATGCTTTCTTCCAGCACCACATGAGGAATAATCCATGTCCCAGAATTGTGTTAATTATCAAATGTGGGAAGTGGGAAGAACAAAAGCCATCTTGTAGAGCTTTGATTTAACCACTGGGCTGACAGTACATCTAAGTGATAAGTTTTTCTAAATTTGAATTTCAAGTAAGCTTTTACTTTTACTCTTGGCCAGGTTTAGTGTGTAATAAATGAGTCTCTGTCGCTGATGAAACTGTGGCTGTTTAGCTGTAACACCATCATCAGAAAGACTTCAGTCATATTTGCACACGTTTGATTTTACTGTGTTGCATCAACTTCTCTCTTAAAATGGTGTTAATTTACCCAGTGGTCTTTAGTTGGAGCATACAGAGGCTGTCACTGGGGAGTATTTTGAATATAACTCTTATGAAAGCTCTACCTTAGGTACATTAAAGGCATGATTTCCACAGAGTGAAAGATCAGCAGCCACATTTGCTCCACAGGAAATGTCAGACAAAACTGCTGTTCATCCTATTCCACAGTCAGAGGAGGAATGTGTTATAGGATTCTTGGTGGGCTCAATTCAATTAGCTCCACTTTGTAAGCAGAAGCAGAGTGCCCAATCCTTATTCAACCTCCTTTCACTTCCCCATTCTTTTCAAAAAGTGAAAACAAAAATTTTTTGACTGACAAAGCAATGATTCATAGTATACAACATTTAAGCATGTTACTATATAAAAAGAAATAGAGTTGCAGATGTTAGTACACCTTTCAGTAACTCCTTAAAATGAAGAGCTTTGATTTAATCACCAGGAATGTTTCTCTATTGTAAATCACCACATAGTTCTCAAAAATTTGACTAAAATACATTACCAGGTTTGCACAATATTTGTGTCTTTTGCAAACTCATAAACTATGTTCTCCTTTTGTACTTGGAGCCAGAATATCTGTATTTGCCTTCTTTTGCAGACAATATTAACCCCGTAATTCTGGCCTTGGCCACCAGCTGTCAGAACAGGGGCTTGCAGTGTTTGAGAGTTAATGACCACAGTGTATTGGCTCACTGCATAGTTAGGTTCACAAATAGTGCCTGCGTGTAAAATCAGCCTACAAAATGTGGATCATTCAAAATCAGACCCAAAGGTCTGAGCTAATGCTATAATTGGTCCAACTGAGCTAATGCCCAAACACAGTCAATCCCTCTGCTTTAGCCTCTGACCACTCACAGTGACTTATTAGAGCTAGCTGCTGCAGGAACAACTATGGTGAGTCACCGTGCCCTTGCCTCCAGTCAGGTTTATTTTGTACTTCTACTTTGACTTTGGGTGGCATCTATGCACTCATGTAAATCCGTTACTAAAACTGCAAAGTAGGCTGCATGGTGGGACAGAAAACAGCACAAAGACTATCTACCAGTAGTTGTTGTCCCTAGGTGGGGTTGCTGGGATATGTGACAGTGCCATGCTCAGGGACTGTATAATCTCTCAGTTTTAATTATCAGTACACCATGTGAGGGATATTATAATAAGTGGCCATGTGTACTCACAAGTACTCCATAATAACATGCAGAAGTCTTGCTGTGTTCAGAACACGCCATCAGGGGCCTCAGGTTCACATGCAAAGGCACTTGTATAGGCTCGTCCATTGTTTCCACTGCACATTTTGAGCATTCATGCAGCGCATTTGAGCGTCAACATCACAGGTGTCAGATGACAGTTTCAAAATCTGAACATTTTAGTGTCTGCCCTCAAAAGCAAATGTGTCCAACTAGAGGCATTTGGCACGATTATGGCCCCGCAGTCTGACTGGCTTTGCAAGTGTGCTGCTAGAAGGCTACTTGAACTCATATAACATTGGTAGAGATGAAATATTGAGTTGAGTTGTCAAAAATAATAACCACTAATATGCTGAAGTTTTGGAGGATAGGCTATGCAAAATGTAGGCTGCCAGATTGTTACAGTTACAAATTCTCTAAGTATAATGATTTAACCATATATCTTAAATTGGAACCTTTCTTTGAGGTGGGCGTGCTGCAGTTGACAGGAGAGGTGATTCATCTTTTGAGATTTTAATTACTACTAGACTCAGTGAGGCCCACTGGTTTCTTAATGGCAGCAGTAGGCAGTAGGATGGATGTTATACAATTACAGGCAGCATTTTCCACAGAGTTTACCTCATAAATAATTCACACAATCTGATAAAGTCCACAGGCATGTGCAGCTATACAGTGGGCTCCTCACACACACACATCCATAGTTGTATCCGTCTGTATGTTTTTACTGCGATAAAGAGTCACATTCTAATGGCCTTTTGCTCAATTTCCTTTGCATGTCCCCTAATCTTGCAAACATTGACTTCAGCATAAATTAAACAGCGATTGCATGATGCTGTGTGATATTTGTTCATGTTTGGACCACATGCCAGGATCGAAGGCATAAAGTCACATAAAGACTATTAGAAGCACTGCAATCCAGCGGTCATAGAGAAGGTCAGAGTTAGTGCTATTAGATCCTACCAGAGTCTGCATTATGTCAAATCAATAGCTGCACTACAGACTAGCAACAGCGGCTAACCATATATAGCATTTACACAAAATGGGCCAATGCATCTTCATGTCAGAACATTCAACTGGCTATATTGATTTAAAAACACCTATATTTCTGGTATTGTTTGGCCCACAACACGTCCTTGAACCTTTTTTTATTCCAAAAATTTTACTTGCACAATTTCCAGTTATCTGCTATTTTAAACATCTTATGGACAAAGACAGGAATTTCTGCTGTGAAGTGGCTGTTTGCATGCCGCTCATCTTGACTCGGCTCATCCATTACAGGCAATGCGCAGAGGAGGCCGCCCTGCTTTTAGAGGAAATTAGGCGAGTTGATTTGATTAGTCATGATTTATTCCAACAGAACACTTAATGGTATTTTATTCTTCCTGTTCTCAAACATTTCACACCTGCATTAGCATTGTTGTTCCTTTTAACACCTTGTTTGACTTTGTTATCTTGTCAAAAGTTGTATGAAATCTTTTTACTTGTGAACATTTTTTCCAAATGTATAACATATTTGCTGAAGAATTATTTACTACTGAGTTGTAGTGAAGTACAGGTTAAACAGGATGATTATTTTGAACGTTAACAGGGTTCATTATAATCTTTTGACTCACTCCTCAATATTCTATATTAATATTGTGGAAAATCTGGACACATGCTCTAAAATGGGAAGCAGACACAGTAAACCACCTTGTCACAGTCTTCTTTTAGTTCAGATCACTTTGATTGTGAAGAAGGCGTGCTGACTTACTGCATTTTCAAGATTTATTTGGCAACACTACCATCAAGCTACCGTGTGTAATTAGATTGGCTGACCCGGCCCTGTTGTATTCTCACATATCACCACTAGATGCTATCTACATTACTGCAGTGTGGGGGCTAGCTTTGCCCTGACAGAAGAGGTGAGCCTGAACAGGGTGGGGGGAAGGGGGTTTCACATCTACCATTTACGGGTAGAAAACAAATCTAATAAACATATGCAAGGTAGTTCTAAAGAAACATTTTTGTGACTTTATTTCTCTTTTAAACATGCTTTTAACTTAAAATAATGTCTATATTTGGAAAACACACTTTATAAACTACACCTCTATTTCCAATAAAGCTTTTAGGTGATGGAGCTCCCTCTGCTGTCAGGAACAGGAATGAACAGGGATTTTTACTTGCGGCTTAAATTTCGGCAAAATGCAAATAGATCATTTCAGAGAAGACTACTTCTTGTGAATAAATTTTGCAAAAATTGATGCTTAACTGTATAACGTCTGATGCACTTCTATCTGGGTTGATTTTTTAAGGCATGAAGAGCTGAAATATGGACCAACACTCCACTTAGAGTGTTCAGATTGTCCTTATACCTCAGTTCATATATTTACACTAGGACTAATATTAGTTAACGGGGTAGAGGCTATGACAGATGATATGATTTTTTTTTTTTTTTTTTTAATTCTTTTTCATCTTAATAAAAACAGAAATGTCTTTCAACATTAATACAGACTTTTAATCATTGTCATTTAACACAAAAAATAGTCATTCAAAATAGTCAAGCACTGATGATAAGAAATGAAAAAAAAATTATTTGATTAATTGCACAGCCCGAACAGCTAATAACCTTTTAACCGCCATATTCCTTCCTCTAGCTCAGTAAAAGGGTTAGAAAGAGATAATAAATAGCCTCCATTAGGAGCAGCCGTCTCTGCCCTTAACATTGTAGATAAGATTCCGTCACACACTAACTTCCAGCACATGTCCACACTGTTCTTGCATGACAACAATGAGTCAGATTTGTCATGGGGCCTGAGATCTCTGTAGCACTACAGCTCCGAGTGATCACCACTGGGCTGGAGCTAATGGTCATGGTTTTGGTCCATCCCTCTCAGCTTGTGTGGATTTTGCCCCATTACTCTAGAAAAGCCCCATAATGTCTGGAGATTAGAGCTGTGATGAGATGTACACAAGGAAGAGCTGCTGTTTTTAGCCACTGCCTATGTCAAGCCAGTGGAGCGTGAAACACCATGGAGAGGGGAGCTTATTCAGCTAAGGGTTTACTTGTCTTTCTTTTGTTACTTCAGTTTGTTGTCCATTTTAAACAAAGAATTAAAGGGACCCTGTTCCTTATCCACCAGTCTTTAATAATTACTTTGAATTGCTTTGATTGCCAAAAGTAATGGTTGCTTTTTGATACAGTTTGTGAAGAACCAAGCAAGAATACATGTTTTTGACCAAATCTGGGACTGCAAAAAGAGTCTTTGATTTCCACATAAAGATACAAACTCCAGACTAAAGAGAGTGATGAAAGAGTGTGGCTCCAGTGAACAGTGCATTTAACCCTAAAGCAGAAGATGTAATCAAGGGCACTACTGTAATCTTTGCCGTTAAGAGATAGCTAACACTTTGTAATATAGTCTTGTGTTCTACAAGTGCTCGGTGATATTCATTCTCCGACTTTATCTCAGTTTTCCTTGTGCACGGTTTACTCTCACACACTCACACATGGGTCCCTCTCCCCAAAGGCAGATTGACGGTCCCTCCTCTGACACACCTCTGTGCCAGTCCTCTTCCATTACTGCCCGTCTTTGATCGAGGCTCAGTGTGAGGAGTTTGGCAAACCCTCCCTGCCCCCCACCCCCTCCAGATGCTGCCAGGCCTTCTGCCATCAAAGTCACATGACCCGTCTCCAGCGCCCCCTCTGGACTCACAGCTGTTGGTGCGTGCATGCCAATGGAGCCACCTGCCCCGCCCACCAGAGCACAAAGTCTCATGCTGCACACTAATAATTATACACAGAATTAATTACCTTAACTGTTAGAGAAGCATAGGACAGAATGCAGAGCACAAATCTGAGTCATTTGCATTGACCTTTAAAGAATGTAATGAGGAAGTGATGTAACGCCACGGTTTAATAGCTCCAGAAGATTTAATTAGATAAAGTCTTTAACAGTTTGCTGTGCTATGGCAAATAGGATCACTTAACTTGATGGAATGTTTTGAAGCAATAAGGACAATTAAATAAAAAAGGAGACATAAAAAATTGACTTTGAAGAATTGTTTCCTCTTCTCATTTTCCCACTCAAAGTTGTATTTAAAGTGATTCATGTATATTCATCCAGTAGGCTTTATTCTCCTGCTATCAAGACACATTGCATAGAAGTCAGCAGCATCATGTAGCCATTTTAGCACAAATTTAAGAAAAATCTAACTTTTAGAATTGACTGAAGGACAGCGCAGTTCTGTTATAATGATCTTAGTAGTCTTCATTCTAGGTTTCTGTAGAAAAATCCCAGTTATGGGGGAGAGGCAATTAGAACATTCTGACCATAGGCCCACAATGCCCAGTGTGCTTCAATTAACAGGCGTATCGATGGCTAGACCTCTGTTTTAGCTTGCTCTTCACCTTTCTTGTGTCCCTCTTGGATTCTCTTGTCGTTGATCCCTGAAAATACATTGAAAGGGTCAGCACCAGCATGTCTGTATGTCCACTGGCACTCACTAGCCTGTTGTCCTCCTGCATCCCTTATCAGACATGTACACACTCTTATTGGCACTCCCATGAGGATTGTGTATCCAATGGGGTTACAACAATCCCAGCCAATTGTTGCATTGTAGCTTAGAGTCCTCCACATAGCCACACGCGCTGCACAGTGTTTATCCTGGCAGATCCCTCGAGAATTCCCCCGTTACATTGTTAACCTTCCCTTTCTATTGTGGCTCATGCCTGAATGACGCTATCCCACACCTAGTCAACATTCAGCCTTCGTTTAAGGAGTTCTGTGTCTTTGTGCAAAGCCTCAAGCCTCAGGGGCCTCCACCAGCCGTCTGCGTCCGCACACTGTTAGGAAGGCAGGCATAATGAGGCAGAAGTGGCTCTGTGTGCTTGAAGTTAGCACTAGCACTAAGATAGGAGTCCCCAAAGATACACTGTTGAAAGAATAGCTCACTGCACACATTCCCCTGTGACAGCCAATAGTGTGCCTCTTCTACTTGGAGCTATATTAAACAAAGAGAAGATTTGAGTCCTGCTCATAAAAACAAACAGAAATGGTTTAATCTGGATACCTCTCCATTCCTCTCGCCATGTTCTACACACACTGTTCAATACTGTTCCAGTCGTCCTCCTTATCTCCTCTGTCCTTTCCGTCTCATTTGCTCTGATGAAATTCCCTCAAGTCCAATTTGAATTTCTTGTACCACTTATAGATAAAGTTTTTTTCAGTATCTTCCATTTATCTATATCCATTTTAATCCAGTCTAACTAATCCAACTAGCATTATCTTCAATTCTAAGGACTAGCTTGTGTGTTTCATTATTATTCAGTCTGTAATCCTGTTGAGTGGCCTATAGCGCATATATGAAGTATGCTGATAAAGCAGTTAAATACAATGTAGAACTATTTTAAACCTTTGGTACCCGAGAATATGTAGAAGAGTTATTTTCATTTAGATAGATTTTTTTGGTCAAAAGCAGACATGCTTGAACATATGCCTACATTTGTGGACTTACAAAGGCCTAAAGATCTTGACTTTTCCAGTGTTGGAAACGCCATACAAATTGTCCCTGTCTGCCCTGTTGTGAAAAAACACCAATAATTGCATGTCCAGACTATCACTCACTGCAAGGCTTTAACTACCTTCCAGTGCAGAGGAGTGAAAAGAAATGAGGAGGAAGAAAGCGAGAAAGCCAGTGGCAGAACTATCAAATCTAAGAGTGAGGGTATAAATGTCCATTTCACATGGCAGAATCTTCAGTAATTCTCCAGCGTGCAGTTAAAATGGTACCACCCTCAAGTCCTCTCCAGCTCGAGTGCCTGGATATGTCTAAAGGAGCATAAAACTAGAGGAGAGATATATAAAGACATGTCATCATTCAATTTAACTTGAAGATATACAGTTTGATCAAAATGTGCAACTGGGGCATCAGAAGCATCCTTTGAGCTTTAATGATCAGTAGATTTAAAAAAAAAAATTTTTGTGCTGAGGGGCACAGCTTTTATAATTAAAAAACTATTAGTCCTTGGCTCATAATCAAGATCAGAATTTAAGCACAAGGCACACTAAGTTCAGTTAATTTTCCATCATACCCCACCTAAAAAAGGATCAAGTGGATAGACATACTTTTTGTGCATTTACATCCTTTTCTTCATTGCTGTTTCTAACACTTCATATTTTCACATTTTGTTTTGGACAAAACATGTGCTGGCTTCATTCATCTTCCCTGCCTCTTACATGCCAGTGTCTAAAATTTTGGTCAGCGCACAGAAGCAGGAGCGTGTGACTGACAGGTAATGACACCCGCTGAGAGCTGCTTCTCCCTGAGGAACAGCTGCCAGCTTTACTCCAGCCTGCCTCTGTGCCCCGTCCCCTGGGTGCTGCTCCAGTCGCAGCCACCACCACAATGCTGTTTTCATGATAATAACCCTCATCCTCCCTCTTGTCTTCATCATCTTGTTGTAGATGAAGGTGTTGGTGCTCACTAGCGCAGGATTATGTCTGCAGCACGTCACTACAGGTGTATTCCTCCTGCGTCTCTTTCCTCCATGTGCTCCTCTCCCCCTGCCTGTCAGTCTGATTCACTCCACTTCAATTGGAATGATCAGTAGCTTCCACTTCTGATTTAGATTGAAAGCCAGTGTGAAATTTTCTTTTACCATTGACTTTTGACTTTCTATCCCTTAGTACTTACTTTGCTCTTGTTATATAGCTCTCTGAAAAAGGACATAAATGTCTGTGTGAATGTGTGAGTGCACGGAGACAGGAAAGGTGGTTGTGCCATAATTCACTGAAGTTGTCCTGAGAATTGATGCGAAGTTAAAACACAGCCGGTGTACCATGTGCTGCCATATTTCTTCAGCAATGGGAGTTTTCACCTCTGCTATCATCAAGGGACCACCAAACACATGGCTTTTCTGATGTATAACAAGTTACTGCATGGAGAGGGGCAAACACAAGTTCAAATGTCAAATATTTTACCTGTTCCCCAGATTTACACCCACTGTTCTGTTGAAGAACTCTAAGTATACCTTGGTTGGGTTTGACTGGATCTAATATTTTTTGGGGATTTATTTAAAGATTGGTTTACACTTGAGTCTCTAGCCCACCATTTTTTTTCCCCAATGAGTGTACCAGAGGTGGGACCAAGTCTTTGTTTTGCAAGTCTCAAGTAATGCCGGGCATACACTGTACAATATTTTCGGTCATGTCACACAGCCCCAGCTTAAACTGTATGACCAAATCGCAGGGTTTACAAGTTCACAGCTCACGAATCATGTTCTAAACACTAAACAAACTGATGCTCAGATGCAACCTGCCTGCGCACACTGTACGTTCACATAACAACCGGAGTTGTTGTTCCAGAAGTAGAAAACCACACAGAAGAAAACCACAGAATTAGAAAACCACAGATGTGCGGAGACACAATGCTGATCCAGGCAAAAAACAGACGCGCTGCCTTGGCAATTAATGCCATTCTCTGCGCAGACAAGCCCAAAAAGAAGAGGCGACGAATCTGGTCAAAGAAATGCCTGGGTAGACGTGGGCAGTACGGGTTGTCAGTTCTTCAGAGGGAACTGCAGGTAAGTAGCATCAATTTTTTCACCAAACGTGTTCTGTGTTGCTCGATTAGCTGCGCCTCCATGTACTGTATCCAAAACACTCGCTGGCCCGCCATCGTCCTCCACAACCTCATATCCTGCTTTCGCTTCTGTGTCCGCGCATGCGCAGTCTGATAGATTTTGGTAAATCAGCTCGTGGAACTACTTCAACAGAGCGAAACCCTCAGGAGAGGCGACTGGATTTCAAACAAGTTTGATATTCTTGCGACCTACGAATGCCGATCGGGAGCTGGTCGTGAGGCATTAATCGGTTCTCTTTACCCCATGTATACTACACGAAGCATGACACACGATGAAGCAGCCCGATTCCCAAAATAGTCGCACGAGAGAAAAATTGGCTCAAAAAGGATCAAAAATCTCACAGTGTATGCCCGGTTTAAGTCTCAAGTCTTTGACCTCAAGTCCAAGTTAAGTCCCAAGTCAAAGACAGGCAAGTCCAAGTCATCTGCTTTGAGGTTCAAGCCATTTCAAGTCTTTAAACCTAAGTACCAAATAGAGCTTAAGTTTTTGTAATTTATTTGACTTTTAAAATAAATTCACAAAAAAAAATCATAGTATATTTATATATGAGTTTTTATAGAGTATGTAAGAGTTATAGAAATGTAAATTTTTCCTTTTTAAATGTCTTTACAAGATCTTACAGTGAATCATTACAGTCAGAATAGAAAGAATTCAGATTTTAAAATGCTTCTCAAGTCTTCTGAAGTCACAGGCCTCAAGTCCGAGTCAATTCCCAAGTTACTGACCTTCAAGTCCAAGTGGAGACCTAAGTCTTAGTCCATTTTATCAAGTCCAGTCTCAAGTCCTAAAAATAATTACTGACTTGAGTCCAAGTCACAACTTGCAAGTCCCCACCAGAGGTGGGCAATGCAAGTTTTGGCATTGAGTTAGTGTGCACATCTTAGTTCCTTGTCATATCACTAGCACATTTCAACCTTCACAAACATTTGAATGATTGATTTTTTTGTCTTGGTCAGTTTTGACAGCAGCTGCATATTTCTATTTGTGTCGTCATATTTGACTGAGGGGGGTTTGTCCTTCTGTGAACCTGTGAATGTTCTTCCATTTCACACTTTCCTTTCTATCCAACTGCTTTCCAGTCCTTTAAATCCTGATTCCTAAATAAAACTGAAGTGTCATGCTTCTGGTGCTGACAGTGACAAAGCTGTCAGCTCATGATGGCTGTACTTCCACAACTCTCAGTCAAGTGTAGGCAGGTGTGATGGCGAGCCAAAAGCAAGTCAGGTAAACACTACTGTATGTGTTACCCCATGTTACTAACCCTATGGACGGCCACACAGACTCCTAATGTCTTTGATTCACCACTCGATGGGACTCTACTTAGCATATGGTGGCTGTTATACTTAATGCACATTCTCCTAAAGTCCTCCCCTGTGTGTGATAGGCTGTCATTATCAATTGAAAGAGCAGCTGTGAGTGTCAAAGAGTCTTGTGTGAAGACGGGACTTTGAACTACTCAAGTACATTTCAGGTCCAGCGGTTCTGTGAGAGCACATTTTGGCTTTTTAGCCATTTTTGTTTTGGTCTGAAACCAAACGACTGTGAATATCTCAAACACTGGATCTCCTCAACAGTGGTATTTTTACCTTTGCCTGTTTTATTCTGTCATTCAGTGGTTACTGGCCTGTGCAAGTCTGTGTGGTAAAGTCTAGTCCCCAAACCTCAGCACTAGTAAAAAACCTCTGTGACTCTAATGGTGTGGACTATTAAGTTCAAGTGAAGCTAAAATGAGGTCGAGTGCTGTTAAATAAACAGTTTTTCCCCAAACATAAAACCATTCCCTTTAAAAACAATGGCACGCCTGCACTCGGCAGCATCCCAGGGGTCCACTGTCACAAACATACTGGATCAGACCTCTGCTCATTATTCCCCTGCTCCTCATGTCCTCCACTCAACCGCTGCCTTAAATATATTGTGCACTGTACTCTACTAAAGTAGTTGCCAGTAGTTTATATGCATGATGCAAATCTGAGTAATTAAGTAATATACAACTAATATAACAACTATAAATACCCTGTCAATTGATCCTTAACACAAAAAAGAAAAAAGAAAACTCCAATATGAGGCAAAATATCTTAAGAGAAACTGTGACTCTTACTGCTTTTAGTTCTATACTGCTTGAATAAAGTGCCACATTACAGTCTGCATGTTAACATAAATTATTTTTGGCCTTCTAATTGTGCAGGTATTTAAAGCAGAACTATGTAACTTTCAGCAAAAGAGCTCCCCCTGCAGCTCCCTTATAAGAATACAGTGTCACGGAGCAGGTGGAGCCTTTTCTTCTGTTTTTCTTAAAGTATTGCAGTATATCCTAAAACCTACATTGCCAATATAAAAGGTGGGATTTCCCAGGTGAATTCTTCTAATGGCGAATCGATGTTCGCCATTTTGGCAAGGCTGGTTTTCTACACAGAGACACCCAAAAAATACATATTAAACCATCACAGAGGTTTACAAAGCAAAACAAAAACATTTTACTTAGTTCTTCAATAGAGCTACCCTGATATAATCATAGAATCATAGAATATCAAATATTTTAAAAAGAGTCAGGATTTCTTAGGAGAACTCTTTTCTGATCATGTGCGCCATATTGAAAGGCTAGTTTTCCACATTGAGGAAGCACAGGGAGACGCTTCAACCCCCCGCAAATTCATATTAAAACTATCACAGGTTTACTAGATTTAATTAGGTAAAAAAAAAAAAAAAAAAAAGCTTCTTAGTTCTGCTTTAAAAGCATCTGCAAGATGGTACAATATATTGTAATTTTTCTTAGTTCTACCATACCTGGGGAGAAGGCTTCTGAGTGAAGAATCGGTCAAAACTAATAAAAAACCTGAGGAATAAAGCTTTGTAATTGATGGGGTTTTTTTGTTGTTGTTTTTTTTGTTTTTTTTTATCAGTGCTTTACTCCCTTCTCTTTGTTTTCAGGACTCTCAGGTCTTTTGTTTTGGGAATTGGCAAAACAATGGTGGCTATCTTTCATGTTTTTCCCTGTACAACATGTAACAGGACTGATATGTCTGTTGAATGTGTAATTATGACTCAAATATTACGGCAAAAATAGCTTAAGCTGCTGACGACTTCTAAACTGTTGCAGCAACTTTTCTAATGGATTAAGGTGTACAGGCCGCATTTCACTTTTCTCACTTTTTCTGGGCTAGTCTTTATGTACCTGCCACTGGGACTGAACACTGCAATGAGGGCACTACGAGCTTAGAAAATGCTGTTGCCGTCAAGCCATCATGCTGACTCTTTTCACACCAATTCATCTGGCCTCACATCTCACAAAATGTCAATCCATATGCACTAAACTGGGCATCACACTCATTAGGTTGTAATACAGAGTCTAGCTGATTCTTCAATGCATAGTACAGCAAACTAGTTTTTTGATGAAAATCAATCAATCAAAAATTTTAATCTGAACATGACCTACAAGAGTCAAAGTTGAGCTGTGTCATTATTAGTGTAATGAAAGTGCACAAAAATAAAGAATTTGCATATAATGAAATACCAGTAAAGCTAATTTTACAATTTAATATTGATGATTTGTATACTACAGTAATTAATAATATTCTGAAAGTTTATTAATTTGAAGTAGTCTTAAAATCAGTGTCAGTACACTGTGAAGTTTACTGGGAGGCTCAACTGTGGTAAAGATGTTTGGTCATTGGTTTAATGAGATTTAACTCAACAGTCCTAAAGACACAGGGACAGGTGTATGCGGCTCATAATCACATTATGTGACATGAGAAAATCTGTTTCTTCTGCTGCGCTCTTTCCAATTACCTGTGCCCTCACCTCCGCTGTCTTCGCTAGTGCACACCATAGGGCTCTTGGAAGAGATTGATTAAAGGGTGGAACTGGTGATTCCTTTAGCCAGGCACTCAGACAAGCACACAGATTGGCTGTGCTTCTGTGGTTCACGGTCATGCCGCTGCAAGTGAATAATACAGCTATTAGACAAGCCTGATACTCAATATTCCCATCTGTTTCTACAGGCAACATACGTAAATATGGAGCATATATCACTGAATGTTCTTCGTGTCAAAGCATCCATCAAATTAACTGAGAATGTTGTTTGTCAGAGGGTACAAAATCCAAATTAGTTTAGTCCTTTTGATATTTATTGACATAAATCATAAAATATTAAACTTGCTGCATGACTCAACCCACGAGTGATTTTCAATACTGGGCAGTGGGGCTACATTCTGTCAGCTTCAACTACATCAAAATTTGATTGGACCGCGGAGGATTAAAGATACACATGAAAACTGGCAGAGCTATAGGCTGCACGGCCTTCTTCATAAATAATGAAAATGTAATGTTATTACATGCTCATTTACTTTACCATTATATGTATGCTTGATATACTGTCATATTGTAAGGTTCTGATCACAGACTGAGAATTCAAAATCATGACACTTTGTGAGACAAAAGAGAAATTTAATGATCTAGTTATTTGCATTTAGATATGAGAATAAAGTAGAAAATTACACTGTAACATATACTAGCCTTATGCTCTCAAGCTGTCATTTTGGGGTTGCCAGGTTGTAATATTGTTGGCAGCTCCTGCCTTTCTCCTTGCTTATGGAGTAATTCCACGCTGAGATGCCGAGTGGACAGACACAGGCCACTGCACTTTAGTCTCCCGTTGTGGCTAGTCTGACAAACCTGTGCTTTATGGTTATCACCCACTCCCTGCGTTTTGCTGCTATTAATCGCTCCACTGTAGGCTTCCCTCATCTCACCTATATCTCCTCTTCTGACATTTGTCATATATATGTGGCTCCAATCACTGCAGTGGCCTTGACTTTTTATGGGTCAGTGATAAAATCAAATATATAAAGACTATTCGTTTAATCATGCACTGTACTCACAGGGTGAAACAAGGTCAGAATGTACAAACCCATTAGAGTAGCAGGCCAATGAATATGGGTGCAGAGAGGGGGCAGCACTTCATACTTTTTCAATGGTGGGGTCAGGACCTGTGCATTTAGCGCTCGCCATGCTCCATAGAAATGTAGATCTGTGTCTGAAAAGGAGTGTTACATGGGCTTTCTTCAGTATTTTTCACTTTTGTATGAGATTATTTTAGGCTAGCATTAAAGCTGCAAAATGAAAGGGCTGGTGACACGCTGCTTCCCTAAAGGATGATTTAATTTGTTGATTAGCAGCTTTACAATATTTAGTTTAGGAAAGGCCGTCCAAGTGTATGGCCCAGTCCTTCATTAAGCTTTAGAAAACCTGCATCACTTCACACTGTCTCTGTGCTGTGCATTGGCATGTTTTCAGTAAAAGCAAATCCAATCCCCCCTGAACACTCTGGACTAATAAACTGACTACATCAAAACCAGCAAACCTCTAATGAAGACACTAAAGGAGAAGTCAGTGCCACAGCATACAGACCAATAGAAGCAAAAGTCCAAATAGTCTAAATATGGATTGTCACTTTCTTTACTTTCAAAATTTTCTTCATACTTTGGCTTTCCATGCTATCAATTCCTTTATTTTTATGTTTAACTACCAGTATTGAAATGAATAACTTGTAATAAGTAATAATATAAGTAATAAGTACTTGCTTATATACAAAATATTTGTATTTCCAATATTTCAGTGCTGTAAATATGGTACATCAAATGTATAGATACTTCAATTAATTACCAGTTGTGACCGAAGATTTGATTAGAAAACAATGATTGTAAGATGAACATTTTAAGATGTCATTTTTATGACTGAATGAACCACCTATGAAACCCATGAAAGCACAAAAAATTACATGACAGCAAACATGAAGGTATTTCATCTGATCTTCATCTAGAACATACAAATACTGATACAACCCTTTAACCTTCAGAACCACTTTCTCAGAGTTTGTTTTTATTCACATAAATGTGATCTCTTGGGGAGAAGCAAGCCTTTGTTTTGAGCAATCTCTGGTATAATACATTGGGGCTCTGGTTGCGATTTTCACTGAGCAGGAGCCCTGACGTGGGATTTGACTCAAATACCTTGATTCTGACACACACTTAGCATTTGGTCTTCACCAAACACACACCTCCAACTGTACACTCTCCTGAGGTCTGTCTCTGTAGATGAAATGAAAAGGTGAAAGAGTTAGAGGAAGCCTGCAATATCGCTGCATAAACTGTCATCTCACATGGAGAGCTCAATCTCTATAGTATCAGCTGTAATGGTAGTAAAGGTTAGATGCAGTATATAGGTGCATAAGGCTCAGATCAATGGGGAAGATATGCAGTATTCACTCAAAGATCACACCCACAAGGTCACTCCTTTTCCTATGAGGAATTTGTCTTCCGTCACTTCCTTTGTCTCCGGCTCTTCACAGTCCACAGAGTCCTATCTGCCTCAGCTTACCTCGGGGCCACATTGATTGCTTTGATGGATCAAGGGCTAGCTTATGTTTTCTCTTTTCTGAAAACAACCGTCCATGTTTGCCAACTGTCATGTACTGACCACTCACGCATGTCTAAGCCTGCCAGAGAATGCAAAGAAGCATCACTGAAAACTTGAAATGGCATCACTACACAGTTTATCGCATGTTTTACAAGATATTTTACACTCTATTTTAGACTATTGTTTTGATGTGCACTGGGTGGAAGTGCTTTGTGCTCTCCTGTGAAGTAAACAACAAAAGTGTAGCTTATATCTGACAGACAACAGCAAACACTAAAGGGCATAAAAAAGACAGCTTTTTGCATTTTCTCATATATGCTGATGGTTATAAAAAAAAAACAACAACAACAACATGGCCTTTCAGATGCAAATCTCAATGTTTACACTACAATGCACATTGGAAATATGACCCAGGAACTATAGCTAGGTTGAAGTTTCAATTCTTCTTTCACGTAGTTAAAATGTCTTTGAGCAAAACAAAACCTCACATGCATTTTGTGTCTCTGCTGACCTATATACAGTAAAATAGGTGTATGTGAATATAAGTGTGTCAGGGTTAATGGAGTCTTAATGTCAAGTGCTCTGAGCATGCACAGAAAGCCGCACTCTACCATTTGATTTAATTTCTCCTGCTGAAATTGAAACTTGTGGCCAAGGCATCATAAACAAGTGAAGTTAATTTCCTGGCTGTAATACCACTGCTTGTCTTTTACATGTAGCCCTACAAATAAGAAGATGTCTTTCTATACTACAATACAGATATATAAACCCACTGAAATCAGCTTGTTCATCTTAAGAGATCAGAACAAATAGTTTTATAACGAGGATTACAGATATAAGATACTCCAGTCATTGAACATTTTTTAAATACATTTAGAGGATAAACAAAATTTTTATTCCGCTATCAGTAAAGGGTCATCTGGGTGGCAGTAGCTCAGTTGGTAGAGCATTCGCCCACTGATCTGAAGGTCGGCGGTTTGATTCCAGCTCTCGACATAAACATCACAGGTTGAGCGGTCAGACCCACTGACCCACAGGTTGGCTGGTGTGATTCCAGCTCCCACAGATGAATGCTGTCGTTGTGTCCTTGGGCAAGACACTTAACCCACCTTGCCCACAGTGTCTGCGTACACTGGTGTGTGAATGGGTGAGTGGTTCCTTGTTTGAGTGCCTTGAAGGTGGAAAAGCGCTATAGAAAAATGTGACCATTTTGAGTTACTGAGTCTCACTTCTGATTTATACTGGTAACTTAAAAAAAAAAACTTTTTTAGTCTATTTGAATTTGGTCAGCCTCCTACGTTCACTTGAAATGTGTATTTTGGGCTTTGTAACAGCTGTCTTGTAATCCAGTTCCCTCAGTATCTTCCAGGCAGCCGTGCTGGGGTTAAACAGCAGCTCCCTTCTCATTTCCACACAGTGCCTCCAACAATAGAATCTTGTTTAATTTGTGATGGAGCGGGGCCTGGGGCGTTAAGGCGTTGTGATTTTCAGATGACTGAGCATGTGCTGCTTGTTTATCCAGCTGTGTGATCGGCCAGGAAAAGGTCAACTCCAACACGCTCTCCTACTGCCTCCCCAAACTCTGATATGATTAGGCTCTGAGTTACCGTGTCTGACCCCCCACTGACATTATTTACTGGACAGTCAACAAGTTTTTTATAGTCAATACACTGTGCCAGATGCCTTTGTAATGAAAATAAATCTAGAGTCATCTGTTTGACATCAGAGTCACATTGAAAAAGTGCATCCACTAAATATGGCCAAGTGCATTTAAAAGGTCACAAAATAATGTTATTCAAATGATAGCCTTGAAACGTACAATTGTATTAAGGCCAATAAACATCAGAGATAGATAAATGCATCGTACCATTGCTTGACATTATTAATAGCCACATTATGCAGCACAGACCCTATAATTTATCATTGTATAAAATCCCTTTGTAACCTAATAGCTAGAATTCTTACTGTGCTGAAATACTATTAGCCTATTGCTGCATTTAAAATTAAGCATGTTTTGTCCAGTCAATGCTTATTGCTTTAGGTTAATCCATATCAGTTATCATTGGGCTACTACATAGAAAATATGATGTGTATTGCTTAGAAACATCTACCATAATGTCCTATCATTTTGTTTTCTATACAGTAATGTACAAATGCTTGCTTTGTACATTAGCGGTAAAAGGTAAATGGTCACATTTTTATACAGCGCTTTTCCACACTCAAGGCAGTCAAAGCGCTTTACAACAAGAAACCACTCACCCATTCACACACATTCATACACCAGTGTGCACAGACACTAGGGGTGAGGTGGGTTAAGTGTCTTGCTCTAGGACACGATGACAGCATTCATCTGTGGAAGCTAGAATCGCACCACCAACCTGTGGGTCAGTGGATCTGACCGCTCAACCAATGATGTTTTATGTCGAGAGGGGGACGGGCACAGTGATTTTGTGGCAGCTAACAAAAACAGTAAACGCTAACGCATATAGTCTCGATTTACTAAAATAAACCTTAATGTGCTATTTTTGGCATTCAAGGTAAGGGCTGTGCAATTAATCAAACTTTAATCAAGATTGTGATTCAGTCATTTCTAATATCGTCAATGATCAGCTCAATACTTTTTAATCGAGAGTTCCAAAATCCTCTTTCAGTAAGAGAATATGGCTTTGCTGCAGAGGGCAGATAATAATGTTAAAGGCCCTATATTAAACAAAATTGACTCTTGTGAGCTTTATGCCATGTTATAAAGCTGTTACCACATTAAAAACACACCTGGAGTTGTGTTTCATTCACACATGTAATTCTTTTTAATTTGTCTACATCTCCAAAGCATAAAATGCTCTGTTTCACCTTGTGATGTCATGAAGCAGTAGTTTTCAAGTTAACAGCTACCTTTTACCTTTTGTTCAGTAGAGATCAGCAATTCCAGGGCTGAAATTATCCAAATGATTCTAATGAAGGTGTATGGAGTTTAAAAACACAGTGGAGCACTTCCTGTATTACTACACGACATCACAAGGGTGAATGGAGTGTTTTTCGTTTGAGAGAGTAACTCAGCCTAAATATGCCAGGTTTGTGTGTTAAACGTCTGAATGATGAACAGATATCGAAACAGAAAATAGTATAATATGAGCCTTTAAGCTAGTCTATTTAGCAAGTTAAGGAAATATTGAAAAGACTGAAAGCCATTGTAATTAGTTTTTAGAGAAATAAAGTAACATTATTGTTCGTCCAGCACTCTAGCAGTCTAGATTAATGTCTGCACAAATGTCAGTGAAGAAAGTCCACACTCCCGTGAAGCAGAGAATGTAATGAACCCTCTTCCCAATGATTGTTGTGAGAGCTCTATTTCTTTGATTAAAGTTGATTACGGTTCTGTGCTCGTGTCATTCCAGCTGCCATTCTCGACGACCCTATGGAATGCAGCAGAGGAGAACGCCTGGCCATCACGCTGGCCAAAGACAGCATCAACCGGAGCAGCAACCGCTCTACCACCGGAAAACTGGAGGTGGACATCTTTGAACTGCTCCGAGACAGTGAATACGAGATGGGAGAGACCAGTGAGTAACCCAAAATGCCTTTAGTTAGATTTTAATCAGTAGATTTATTTTGTCTGTTCAAAGTCTGGAAAAGATAACAACTGTGTCAGGAGCCAGCCACAAATTCCTCTCTCTGTGGGCTTTCTGAAGATTTTGTGCACCATGACGTTTCGACACAAAACTAGGCAAAGAAATCTCTCCCATCACTGTGCATCGCATTTGGATATTTAAATGAAATTCTGAATAATTAAATTTGACTTGCTTTAACATGCATGCATGCATCTTTCTATGTACATTGGGATAACAATTTCTAGATGGAAAAAGCTAAAAGGATTGACAATAAAAAATACATAAGTACATTATTATTTGCAATATAAATGTGTTGATACATGAACATTACAATTTTACCTGCTTATTTTTATAGCAACGTTTTGAGAATGTCTAGGCAAGGCAAGGCTAGGTTGGTTTATTTGTATAGCACAATTCGTACATAAAGTAATTCAAAGTGCTTTACTGAATAAGAAAAACATTAAAATCACAATAAAAACAAATCAAAACATAAATAATCATCATAAAATTAAAAAGAGAGAGACATTCAATTAGAGAGAAGAGTGCAGAATATGTGCACAGCTAAACAGAACAGTTTTGAGCCTGGATTTAAACAGAGTCAAAGTCTCCTACAATCATATTTCATACCTGGAAAATACTCACTTAATGTCCCAATAATGTCCCACTTAATATCCCAATATATCTGAATGAAATATATTTTGCCTGTACAGGTTCTGCAATTTACACAGTTCTGCTAACATGTAAACACACAGTAAAACAGTTATAAATACTTGACCAACATATCTTTTACACCAAAATGCCCTATTTTGAAATAACAGTCTGTGATTTCAGTCTTGGCGTGTTACTTTCCTCTTTCCCTATTGTATCTTACACATTCCCTTCCAAGTATACAGAGAAAGCCTGTCTGGGAAATTATAAGGAAGGATGACAGAACAGCTTGGTGCTGGGACGTAAATTGAGCTGTCATATTTTGATAGCTGCAGGAGTTGGAGGATGTGTTGTCGAGTATTTTGTTCTCGGATATTGGCACTGTTGAATTTAATGTGTCAGGTGGATGAGGTAAAACGCTTTGAGTTTAAGGCAGTCTGCAGCGTCATGTTGAAAATGAGTGAATACTTGTCAAACGTGACAGGAAATGCTTATGAATCTTTAAATATGCAAATGCGCACCCCGCTGCGCTTTGACACCAACATGACTGGATCTATTTACTATACCACACATACTGTACACTTGTGGCAATCTTGTCTTAAGCATCTCACTGGGCAAATATTGACTTTCTAGTGGTTTAAATACAAATTCTAGAGTACGGTTTCCAGTAAAGTGCACTTGATATAGATTGTAGAGGTCTATAACCAGGAATTGAATGGATTTTGCATTTCATAAAAGCAGAAAAGCTTGATTCACTACAACAACAATAACAGTGGGCTGTCTCTGCTGGAATTACTTCAAAACACACTTCACTTGTGGGCTCAGTGTTGACTGCCAGGAACATGCTGGGAGTGACTGGTATGTAAAAGTTTGATGTGTACAATTACAGAGCCAGAAATGGGATTATTCATGGATCCCTGGACACAGTTATGGTCCCATCACGTTGGGCCACCTGCATAAAGGTTATTGAGCTCTTTCAGCAAACAGCCACAGCAGCCTGGGCTTCACATGCTACTAACCTGATCCTCTTTGAAAAGCACACTCACTCACAGATTACATGCTGTACATGTTATGTGCATGGCTCCATTATCTATGAAGCATGTGTCCATTTCTTAATATCCTGTCTGTTCAGTAATCCACAGGATCTGAACGGAAATTGAAAGCTAGTTTCAGGATTGTAAACAAACAGCACCAGCACTGGTTACATGGTGCTTGTGCAAACCATACCGGGGTTTTTTATTCTTTTTCTTTTGTTTTTGTTTCAAAGTTTTTGGCCAGACTGTGGGATATCGGAGTGTAGCATATGGGCAGCAAGTTAAAATGTTTGTACTGTGGCTTTGTATCAGACATGTATTGTAAAAAAAAACATATATGTAGACAGTTGTTTACGCGTCTTATATATTGTCACATTATTACATATATAATTGCATACTTACCTATATACTATACTTACATATAGTCAGATTATTGAAGAGCATACTGCCATCCTCACTCCTCTTTATTATACAGTTGTTGAATTAGCTGATCATATCTTTGCCAGAAGGAAACATGCTTTCCGATTTTGTCAGTGTATCCAGAATAGTTTCGACTTTTAAACTGACATTAAGGAGCTTGTTCAAGCTTAAATATTAATGTTCAAACATGAAATCGACTTATATGTATACTCAGCACACGCACACGTCAAATAAATATATATGGCCAGGCCCCCCTCAGTTCTAAGTAATTACACCCATAATTATTTCTTAGGTACCAGTACCTTTTATTGAACAGTCCAAATCAATGGTGAGAGAAAGAAACATGGCTGACCTGCTGACCCTGTGTCCATAATTTCACTGGGGATGCACTCCCTGTTTGATGGTTATAGGACAGGTTCATGTAAACACCATGGAGGAGGAAAGCACAAAATGGAAGAAAGTTCATCCAGAGGCAGGAGGAAAGCATTCACGTTTATAATCTAGTAAATGGAGCACATGTACTGTAAATGTTTGTGTTTGATGTCAGTGTGTCTGTGTCTGACAGGCCCCATGGGGAGCTCAGGGATTACTTATTAATCATTCGATTCACTGCCTCTGGATTCACCACACAGACTGCAAAATGGATCCCCTTTGCTTTTTCACACAAGTGGAGGGTTAATACACTGGATTTGCTCCAATAATCAAACAGCAAATTAGCATGACACAAGCACACTCTGTACAGATACACAGGGAGCCCTCACGTCATTGAGTGAAGAAGTTTAATTAGACGCCAGATTAAAGTTTATGGCCTCTACACAAACGTTGTAAAAATCATTTGCAGGAATTTTTTAGACTAAAACTTGGATTCCTCTCCCCAAGGAAAAGCTTTAAATCAGCCCTTGTAAAAGTCAAACAGGAAAAAACAGGAGATGCCTGTGTCTCTTTTGGATATGCTCTGGCATTTATGTGCAAATGTTGAAATGGATTTTATGTTTTAGGCCTGAAGATATTGTCTCTCACTATCTGTGCCATTTTCTGTTTGTCGTTCACTTGTGGCTCCTGTTGCCATACGCTCACATCTATTGTAATAGCATCACTGTCTTCCCTCAAGCAATTTTCAACTCTCATCATCAGGGGCCATAGGACTTTTGTATGCAATATATTAGGCATATTACAGAGAGACAAATGCATTTGGCCTTGTGCAATTGACCACCAAACGCAGGTTCAGTTTCCCCCAGAGACACATGAATCACTGGCTTCGGCTGCTATCAGTCCTGAACACTCAGCATGTGCATTCATTACCTTCTGCCTGACCAGAGTCTATGGAGATTTGTTTATACTTGGCACAGGTGGGAAAAGAACCAAGATTTATTCAAGGGCATTGGTTTTCCAAAATATTATCATTCAAAGAGAACTTAAAAAGAAAGACAAATGTGTCATGGTGGCACAGTGGTTATTGCTTCAGCCTCACCTCTAGGATGTCCTGGGTTCCCCTGCAGGGCAGTGTGGGGCCTTTTTGAGTGGAGTTTGCAGGTTCTCCCAGTACCTGTGTAGGTTTCCTCCAGTTACTCTGGTTTCTTCTACTACCAAAAAAATATGTACAATTGTGTCTTCTCTACAGCCAGGACTCCCCTGAAAATTAGATTTCGTATCTCAGTGGAACTTAAATAAGTAATAAAAGTTGTTTCCAACTGTGCTTTGGCCAGATGGTGTGAAGTCAAACTTATCAATATCAATACAGTTAGAAGCATTCAACTGCTATTTTTGGCAACAATTAATCAAAAGAAACACCGACTCTTGCAGCACTGCATGGAGATCCTTGGTTCAGCTCTTGAGTGTTCTGAGTGAGGTTTCCACCATCAACCCAAAACTGTACATTGAAACATTGAATCAATACATTGAATCCTCTTGTGATTACCACCTGTGGTTGCTTCTGACATGTTCCCCATGTTTATCATTGAAAGTTGTTTAAAAAGTAGGAGTCTAAAACTGGAGAAACATTAACATTAGAGAGAGGGAAATGTGATGAACTAATAAATGTTTGTTAAGGTCAAAACTACAGGTATGATAGATGTTTCTATTAAAAGACATTAAAAGATAGTTTGTTCTTTGCAGAGGACATCATGTCTGAACAATTGCAGCCTTTACTATTTGTGATATAAAGTGATATACATGCACAGCCCTACTGACACTTTAATACCTGCTTTTGGTCCATAGACTTTTAACCTACTTGTTGTTGGTGTGTCCCCTGCAGTGTGCCAAATCATGTCCAAAGGTGTGGTGGCGGTCCTGGGGCCCTCTGCCAGCCCTGCCTCTAACTCCATCATCAGCAATATCTGTGGAGAGAAGGAGGTGAGTGTCTGCCTCACTGCACATCACAAATACAGCAAATACAAAGTGTGGAACAATGTCTGTCGCTCATTAGCTGCTCTGTGACTTTTGTGGTGATTGAGGGGATTGAAAACCACAACTTGTTAGCAATGATGAAAAACCCCAGCAGTGTCACTATGGTGGTGGAAGCTCCAAAGCTCAAAGTGATTTGATACATTTAATTTCCACTATTCCCTCATTATGTGGGAGCAGTTTGTGTTTGCTGCTTTGGGACTCTAATGGCAAATAAACAATAACCCAAGAATAACTTTGGTTGTTTTGCCCATTAAAACTCCCTGTTCCCTTTGAAATATTGTTGTGTAACCATTGCCCACTCCTGCCCTGCATGCACATACATCCTGGACAGGTGGCAAATTGATTATGCAAAGTTGTATGGAATTAGGATGCAAAATAATTCTGCAGTGGATATAGTGTACTTGTATATTTTAAAAGATACACAGTGCAGGACACATTCTAAAAATATTTAGTTTATCCTTCATCTATATTGTACCATCGAAAACCCGTCACAAACCCTCTCACATCTCATGTTAATATAAATCTCAAAATTACACAACTGCAAAAAAAACATAGCAAATTTCTGAGATGAAAATGTATGAATGTAATTTATTATATAATTATAAGTTAAATATTTGATCACATCCACTAGCCTCTTCTCACCATTCCTCATCCTTTTATCCTAGAAACCATATTTAAACTAAGCACAGTATCACTCTCTCCCTGCATCGTCCTTTCCTCTCACTCTCCTGCTGTCTAAAGTCTTTCAGTATGCATCTAAAATGTACACCCCTCATTGTCCTGTATAAAAATACCTAACCTTCCTTTTGTGCCTGCGATCATGTAGGAAGATTTTTGTCACAGCCAAAATTTCCGGATTGGTTTGATCAGCATGACTATAAAACATGCCCCATTATCATCGAGGCCCCTGACTGTCCTTTGGTGTGTCCTGCCCATTCCTCTAATGAGGTGCTGCTGTGTTCCCTGCAGACACACGGACTCCCTGTTGATAAGAAATTGGCTGCTGGCTCGGACTGCTTTACGCTAACAATATAACACCAGTGCATTAGTCTTTAGGACCACATAAAGAGCATAGATAGGTTTATGAAGTGGTGAATGGTGCCAACATGTGCTCCAAAACCTTATATCCGCATTTAAGACCTGACAGTCTTTTCTAAGGGTGATATTCTTCTGTCTGGTGCTACTTTGAAGTACAGTCACATCAGATATGAAGGAGCCACTGCTCTGACCTGTTTTGAACTCAAGTTTCTGGTCTGTTGCCCACTGCCTGCTTTTATGTGACTCTGTTTTACTATGCTCTGTATAGCACGCTGTACTTGACAGGACCAGCATGGAGAACACACAGCACCACACACTTGCATTCATGTGTAACGTATGTGTTAATTGTAGAGCAAAGGAATGGAAGATTGTAAAATGGTCTAACTGCAAGTGGAAAGTTTTCATTTTTAATTATATTATATTCTGAGTCAAGTCATTAGCAGTTAAGTTTTTATATAGATCTTGAACATTAAATCCTGTCTTTGTCTTTCTTGCTAACAAAGAGTTACCCTTGTAGAAACTGATGTTGCAGCTGATGATGCCTTTGTCTAAAATATAATGGCTTTTGCGATATGTTTCTATGTCATACATTTTCTTCAGATGATAATTGTTTCACCTCCGTGTCATTGTGTATGTAATTCTCTTATGAAAGGAATAATAAATTGCGTTAGCAGTAGAACAATAACAGAGAGACAGTGGAGGTCATATCAGACTTTAAATAATGTATGCTATGCTTGTTGGAGTATGCACAAACCCTAAGCCCTATATTCCTCTAAATCAAACACGTTCTGTTCACTATAAAGACAATCAGTAGTCTTGTGGGAAATACATGGAGATTCTTATTTTGTGCTCGGCAGTAGAAGAGAGCAGCGCGCCTCACAGTGTGCTCAGCAGGGGCATGAGCACCGGCTGCTGGTTGCGAGCAGGTGGCCTGTCTAACATTTATTCAAGTCAGATTAGATCAAATCCACTATTGTCTGAGAAAATCCAGAGATTAGATAACAATGAAGAAATGTCACATGTCCCTGTTGGTAATTTTGTGGTGATGCTGTGTGAAAAGTCAACTGGTCAATATGTTTTCGATAAAAGGAACCTGTAGTATGTGGATGGGATATTAGTAGAAATCAGGAATGACACCAAAAATTTCATTAGGATAACAAAAAAGAATTAGAGTGGATTAAACATAGTGACTGGTCTGGACAAAGATCAAATGCTTCACTTACACCTATTCACTTATATATAATTTTTTACACCAGATGCCATATAGCTGCTTCCCAGACTTGCAGCAGTCTTTCTGGCTCATATATATCCCTAATAAAAGTGAGTTTTTAAATCAAATTTAATGTATAAAATCTACAGCATGTTGTAAAAGATTATAACGACATTTAAGTTGTTAGTGGAAGTTTTATGTGGTCCATTTTCTGTCTGTGTATGTTTATTTTTGTTTCTATTGGGAACCTATAGTATGTGTTCCGACATTTGACAAATCCTGACTGATGGCGTGTTTGAGTGACTATATAAGGGAATTCACTGATTAAAAAAGAAGTCTCTCTCTGGTGTCATGAATAAGGTACAGGTGAAAATGTACTATATATGTTGAGCCCTCACTTTATATTCATAGGGAGGCTAACTTTTTATTCGGTGGCGACAGTGCATATGTTATAAAGTGTGGCGTGAACAGCCAAACACAGCAGCTCCTCTATCCCTGTATGCATATAGCTGTGTGCATGTATGTCTGTGTGTGTGCAGGAATCTGTGTGTACGTGCATCTGTGTGTGTGCATGAGTGCGTGAGAGTACGAGCTTAGTGTGGAGATGGCGCAGATGCCTGGGTGCCTGGGACACTAGCAGCAATATTGCGGCTGACGGAGCTCACTAGGCGATCAGCACATCATGGAGCTCTCCCTATCAATCACTCCCCAGGTTCCAGCATTGCTCTGAGCCTGCTTACATGGGTGACAGAGGAGCCAACGCGGCCCCTCTGAGCTTCTAGCAGTGAAAAAGGCTTTCGCTGTGGAGTGCGTGTCAGTAGTTTGTTTGCACACCTCTGCAGATTGAGGTCAGGGTTATATATGAGGACAGATTCATATCGCCTAATAAGAAATATGAACTTCAGAGTCGAGGAGAGGAGATTAGACAGGCTATATGATATGTTCCATCGTACTAGCTTGCAGCCATGCCCAAAAGACATTGTGGTACAGTGTGACACCTTTTCATCACAGCCAGCACTCATTTCTTCACTAGTTAGGAGTAGTGTCTGTTGGATTATCCCACACTTTTCCAAGTGACACTGCTGTGGTCAATACTTGAAACACCAAGCACTGTACCAATCCTTGCTTTTGTTTTTGTTCATTTTCAAATCCACAACCGGGATCATGTATATTATAATATTTACTACAGGTGCATTTTAGGCAGTCTAAGGTGGGTATATCCAATAAGGCTTTCTAATCGTCGACCCATGATCAATACAGCATCTTGAAATAACTTTGCTGCCAGTAAAACTGATTTTCTCTTCGTTTATTTCAATATGAAGGCATAGATTTAAACTAATAGTCCCCAGCAAATTTGGGTAAGTGTGAGCAATTAGAGTTTAATTTGACATTATGATTTTCATTAATTCTTGTGCTTTTACCTGCCATTAACTTCATTTACATGCTCAATGCTCGCTTAAGTTATTACCCCAAAGCTACTCTTTCACTCCCATAAAGTGTAAAATGTGCAATCGTCCTGTATCGGCAAAAGCAGGTGTAAACACTCCGGTATGATTCAAACATGAAGGCCAATGAATATTAATGCTAGTTCTGATGTTCGGGGCTTGCTTTGGGCTTGCACTGCCATCTGGTTTTAAGGAGTACAGAGATTACAACGTGCATTTCACAAGGTTCGACTTAGGGGTGAGCTTAAGGTCTGCTGGGCAAACTATGCAAGTGTATCTATAGGTGGGGTCAGTAGTGCAGTCTGAGCCCAGAAGAAATTCGATAATAAGAAATTGCTCATTTATTTGTTTTGGCACTAAGAGAAAAAGTAGACTGCAGGTTAAACAATGGTCCCTTTTACATTGTGTCTAGTGTCTAGGTAAGTGATGCTAAAATCAGTCAAGACCAAAAGAGTTGCTTGTGTCTTGGGAGATGACTTTATTAGCAGGCCGATGAAGTGCACCCATGTTCTGCAGCAGGGCCACACACCCGGGGTTGTTAAGCAGGGCCATCAGACAAAGCCGACGCACAGATGATTGCTCATGAATAAGAGGCTGAACAAATTTGAAAACCTCTCCTTGTGCTTTTGCCGGAGCAGATTTCACGCCTGTATTGTTTCATTTGTGTCATTACTGCTGCACATTCACAAGAAATTAACCCATTGATTTTTGTGTCTATTGATCTGAGTTGGCCAGCACACTTCATATTCCCACTGATTCCGGTTTCAGTTCATGTTTTTTTATCCTGCATGTACGGGGCAATTTAAATGGGTAGCTTGTCCAGCAGCTCAGCACGATACACACTGTGGAATTGCTTTTTGTGACTTGATAAGGCAGTTCACCCTGCAAATCCACTCTGACCACTGAGTATTAATACAGTAGTCACTTCAGATAGAGTTCTGCCAAACACTGAACTGCGGCAGGTAGGTCAACTCTGAGCCAAATACCAGCACGCTACAAATGTCACTGATAAGGAGCCTGTACTAGGCTTTTTTAGTGTGATACGTTAGCATTCGGTGGAAGAAGTTCTTAAAAAGTACTCAAGTCAATGCAACTCACTTTCTTTTTGCTGACATATAGGAGAGATATAGGAAGAAAAAACAAAAAAAGGCTAAAAGACATTATTTTTGAGGTAGTTCATATTAAATGATAACATACACAGATTACAATTTTACATGGTGTTCAATGTAAACCACTAAACTGATCTAAAATGCCTTAGAGATAGAGATTTAATCAGAAAAGATTAGTTTGCAAAACAAAGTTTTCACTTTTCACAGTCGTCTAGTTATAGTTTTCATATTCATCAAACAATGAGCCAGTCTTTTGTTTCAAAATCAAATTTATAACACTGTAGATTTCCGGCCTGATTTAAACTCCCTTTGAGACCAGTGATGTTTCTATAATACTTTTGAAGCTGAACAGGATTTGTGTTAAGACATATTTCTCACAAAGCCTGTTTTCTGGGAGATGACCAAAATCCTAGTATTATCTTTTAATTTGTGTTACAGTCCTATATTTACCTTTCTTTTCTTATTTTACATAAGTTTGGATTTGACTCAATTTCTCTTCTCTGAATCAGCCATTTCGGCCTTTGGCAAGGTCCTCTGGCTTGGCATGTTCCTTGCTACCAGTTCTTGCAGTTACATTGTTTTTGGCCCATTAAATACATTCTTGTTAGATTTTTCACTTGCACAACCTTTTGTCTTTTATTGTCTGTAATTTCCCTTAGTGTTATACACATGTACATAAAGGTAAGTACAGATTTCACATATATGTAGTCAAATGGCTGCCCTGTCTGTTTGGTTGTTGTCGCTCTGTGGACATATAGTCAGACTGAGAGCAAACAGAGCCCAGGTGCCGGACTGCTTGTGTCTGATAATTAGAGACACACAGCTGTTGTGTGCTCCTCACTGACCCTGGGCACACTGCACTATTGATCGCTCTTGTCAAGACTGCAGCAGCTCAACAGCCATGCGCATATCCAAATCTTGTCTCCAGGAAACGCTCTTGATTTGATCATGGAGATGAAAGCGAGGCGCCTTGGTGACTCCCAGGTGAGCGGTGAGCATAATGGATTTCAATTTAGCTGATAGTCGTCATGAAGGGTATGTAAAAGGCCTGCGTCCCATATCACTGTCTGCCTTTGTCTTGGCTTAGTCATACCAATTATGACAGTGGAAAGTGTTGTGAGATGGGAGATGCTAATGTTGCCATGCCAGCTGCACATTAACTCTATGCCTCCAGTTCATTTCTCTGTGAACAGAAACTCATCAGCCACCATTACGTCCCCTTCATCTCCAATCTTGTGTGCAGCGCAGAGGCCAGATTTGGAGAATTTGTGGACTGAGCTGTTTGCCAGTTTGACTGTATAAAGTTGAGCTATTCTTTGTTTGTGGGGAGTATTCGAGCATTTGGCAAGAGTCCCAGAGCCGGATTAAGAACAATGTTAGATTAAAACAGTCCATGTCCCTCTAGAATTTCAGAGCTAACACCACAGACAAGTGTTTTCATGCTTCATAAACACAAGTAGTCTCACATTGGGCTCTCCACCATATGTTGTCTTATTGTATTAGTGTGAGAGATTCTGTTTTTTGGTCTTATTTCCTTTTTTGCATAATATCCGGTGTGAAAAATGCTCAGTATAGTCTTTTCTACGGGACACTGAAAAATACTCGTGAGAAAATGAACTTTTTCTGTGTGAACGCGCTGATCAATACGATAGAGATCTGGTGGTCAATGTTCCAGTCTCCTAAAAGGCACCATGGGATCAGCCACACACTTCATCTTTATCACTGGCCTGCCTCGGTGCTGACCGCGGGGACCGGCCGCAGTCTCATTACCAGCTCAAACAGAGATCTGGCTGCATGGGCACGGCCAAGCCCCAAGGTAGGAGGGAATAGGCAGTCCCATCCCATTCCGTCTGTGTTGTCTCATCTATTTCCCATGAGTTTTGGAGTTTTCTGTGCTTTTTGTGAATGTCAACAGCTACCCTCATCAAATCCCCTGTAACCCTTTTGGTTTGAAAGGGGATCAGGTAGACAAAATAGACCAGCACCTGCCCTGTTCCATCTCTGGCCACATCCCTGCCAAGAAGACCACTTCGCTATTCACGCCTTGGCATTGGGTTTGCTGACTGATGGACAGTGTCTGCAGCAGCATCTGTTCTCTAATGCATAGTGGCCAACATAATTCTCAACTGCAATAGATGCCAGGCAGTATACCCTCTGTTCTACTGGTGCCCGATTTGATTAGCTCAGAATGGATTCACAGTTTTTCTCAGCTTCAGTTTTGTTCTACACATGATGCCAAGGCATTATTTCATAGCTAGAAATATGCAGTGTTGGGCCAGAACACACTGGGTGATGAAAAGTAACTATTACTACTATACTACTATATCAGATAAAGTTACTATTACATAAAAAAATAAAATAAAAATCCTTCAATACACCCCAGCTTTTACCAAGTAAAAGCAAGCTATATGTAGCCTTATTTGGCCTGCAAATCACCAAATGCAGTGTTATAAGCTATTCTCCTTCATACAGGTCAAAGGCACCGAAACAGATTTACAGCTGTGCAGTCACAACAATGCAGGGCAACAACTCTGATATCAGAACATAACAAACATGTGCACACCATATGACAGCTTTATACACTCATAAAACCAGAGGTGAATTGGCAAACAGATATTAAATTAGCTGTCCTTATGATAAGAAGCGTGAGCAGACGGCTGTGTCCACTATTATCAGGCTTACGTCTTTTTTGTGATCTGTAAGATCCAAACGCACATATCGCTCATGCTGTTGTCGTCTGTTTGTATTCCCATTATAAATCCATTCATCCATTTTCTTCCACTTATCTGGGGCTGGGCGCGGGGGCAGCAGTCTACGCAAGGACTCCCAGACTTCCTTCACCTCAAGACACTTTCTCCCAAGGTGTTCTCAGGCCAGCCGAGAGACATAGACCCTTCAGCATGTCCTGGGTCTTCCTCGGAGCATCCTTTCAGTGGGACATTCCCAGAACATTTCTCGAGAGAGAGAGGCCAGGAGGCATCCGGAACAGATGCTCGAGCCACCTCAGCTGTCTCCTCTCAATGTGGAGGAACAGCGACTCTACTCCAAGCTTCTCCAGTCTGGCTGAGCTCCTCACCCTATCCCTAAGGGAGTGCCCAGCGGAGGAAACTCATTTCGACTGCTTGTATCCACGATCTTGTTCTTTTGGTCATTACCCAGAGCTTATGACCATAGGTGAGGGGAGGAACGTTGATTGACCAGTAAATCGAGAGCTTTGCCTTTCGGCTCAGCTCCCTCTTCACCAAAAAAGCCTGATACAGTGACCACATCACTGCGGACACTGCACCAATCCATCTGTCAATCTCATGCTCTGTCCTCCCCTCACTCGTGAACAAGACCCCAAGATATTTGAACTCCTCCACTTGAGGCAGCGACTCTCCACCCACCTGGAGAAGGCAAGCCACCTTTTTCGGTCAAGAACCATGGCCTCAGATTTGGAGGAGCTCATCCCAGCCACTTCACACTTGGATACAAACCACTCGCAGTGTTAGGATTTGTGTTTTTGTTCTCTCCCCCTCCCTTTTCTGTTTCAGAGCTTGAGTGTGGCAGGGGGCGTGGCTGGCTTTTTCCGGAGCAGACGAGACACACCTGCAATCAATCCCTTCATCTACCTCAGTATTTAGCCCTGGTCTTCTCATCACCACTTTGCCAGATAATTCCGTCCTGTTCGGTAGCGTCACCTGGCTCTTGGATTTATTCCCGTATTGCTTATTGTTTGCCCTGGATTTACCTACTCCTGTTTTCTCCCAGGTGTCTCCTGGTCGTCTGCCTTTGCCTCCGGAGAAGTTGGCCAGCTCCCTGCCTCCTCAGCCTGCCTGCGTTTGTACAATAAACTGCTTAAACTTGACTTTGTTCTGATTCTGCTTTTGGGTCCCTCGTCCCCCACCTTAACACGCAGAGCCATCAAATAAAGAGGATTCAAATAACAATGTATATCCATGAACAATGTATATCCATAAAATCCACTTGTGTGGTGCATATTTGAAATAACCCAACTGTAGCACATGTCTGTGTTGTCCAATGAAATTCTTTACTTCAGCTTATTCTGATTGGTCAGCTTACAGACTTACAGTCGATGTCTTTTTTTAGGAAATTACTGTCTTAAATTCCTCATCTCGATCTTGTTTACTTCCGAAAACAAAGGAAAAAAAAAATTACAGCTCAATAAATCGAGCTCTGTTACACAGTAACAATAACTATAAGGAAAGAGAAATTAGTTATATTACTTGTTATTGGCAAAAGTAACATTATAGTTATAGTTATAGTTAAACAGCATTATTCTCAACAGTGCAAATTTGTGTAAATTCTTTAATGGTGTCTGTCACTGGTAGGATAAGCATGTAGGCATTAAAGTTGTCATCTTAAAAAGAAGAAAGCTCTCCAGGTACAGTCTACCTCTATGAAAAGTATAAAATACGAAATCAAAAAATATTTTATCATTTACATTTTTGACATAAGGGAACATTTGTGTTGTAGTCTGTGTATACAGCTGTATGGGAAGCTACTAGTGCAGTAGTAATATTTGTACTACTTGGCATTGAGTTTGAGTTATTCCTGTATATGCCAAAAATTGACTTGATGTCACAATGTTAATGAACAGCATAAAAGAAAATGTTGGTTGTTCAACAGCACTGATGGAGCTCTTCTCTTGCTGTACATGATGCAAATAAAAAATTACTGTGATGCTATTGAACCATTTTGTGCTGCTGGCCCTTTGAGTACAAGCTAACAGATGTAGTTGCTCATTATGTGTCTGTGCTCCATATGGCAGAGCTGCAGACCCACCTCTCCTTGTTGTCATCGAACCCCCTCCCCAAGCACACCAGTTAGCTTCACAGCAGACAGGTAGCAGCATGGCTCAGGTATACGTGTCAATGCCACAGCCAAGGCAACAGCAGCCTGTTGGCCCAAACGCAAAAGGAAATTAGCCTTCACCATCACTCCGACTCAGAACGAGAGGAGGGAACTAATGCCTGCCCAGATTCTAATCTGTTCCTTAAATGTAGGCTTGTGTCCCTGCTGAGGTGAGGGGATACAGGCTATTTTATATATATAGTTTGTCCAAAGTGCTGAGCATAAGCTTGGGTCTGGGAAATGTGCCTTTTATTTCTCATCGTCATCTGAGTTAATCACAGTGCAATCTTAATGTAATCAAGGCAAGTATAATGTAAGCGGTGTGTAATTGGTCTGAGGCAATTCCCCTGACATACATAGGTTGTTTCTTGTGGATATTGGAGTGAATGTGCTGCAGTGCGTATATGTATTGGGCCAGTGTCCTGGGAGAGCTTCCTCATTAAACGCTTGTCAAAGCTCTGTGCAGATCTGCCAGATTCTCTGTCACACTAAACACACACACATACACACATACACACCCCCACACATACACACATACACACACATACACACATACACACACATACACACATATACACATACACACATATACACATATACACATACACACATACACACATATACACATACACATACACATACACATACACACATACACACATACACTATGGAGAGCCCCACTGCACTTTCACTGTTATACTGCAGCTTTTTGTAGCTGGACTTGACAAGGAAACTGTATAAGCACCATGGACTGTGATTATTTATTGTTTATGAAAAGAAAAACATATTAACTGCAACTAAATGAAATTCAGATTTACTTTACTTTTTAATGGTTTATTCTGTAAACATTTTTCTATTTTCCTTCATACTTTGCATGTTTGTCAAACTCATTACATTGCCAGACTGAAAATTTCATTCTGTGCAGCTGTGTCAATACTAGTGAGAAATTTAAATAGTGAAAACATTGCACCTTTCCAAAGGCTTTGCCTGAAGTGTCATTCATGTTTTTGCACAACTGTTCAGACAGCCTGTCTCACACATTCTATTAGAGGGAATTCATATGGCTATAAATGAAAAATGTATTATCAAAAGTTGACAGTCACAATGTTTACATGCACAGGGAAATCTGAGTAGGCTTAACCACCAAATTCAAGTTATTTTTGCTCAAAATATGTTTGGCAAAGAACCAAAAAGATGCAAAGGGATTTACGAGGCATTCAGGTGCTGCTAGTAATGTGGCATAAGCACCAAACTTTACAGCTAGAATTAATAATAAAAATGACTATCATACGTATAACCACATTTTTGGTAGAAATAGATGAGCGTCATCTCACGTTAAGCATTTCAGTTTCAGCACATATAGCCTATACTTATTAATACTTCAGTAGTTTTCACTTTCACTGTAGGCCAAAACAAAAGAACATGTGCTCCTGGGTGCTTGGTGGAGAGGCTGTAGTTTGTGAGCGCTGCTGATTTCAAATGAAACGTTCAGACACAAGTCAGATATTTTCCTGGCTGTTTTTTACTTGTGCTTTTGAACACTTTGGCTAGTCTGCGCCTAATGTTATTTATTTATTTATTTATTTTATTTTGGTCACAGGTATATTTTGATTAATTCACAGACAGTCATATTTAACATACACAGACCGAAAAGGTGCAGGCTGAAGCTTAGCTTATTATGCCTACCCTTTATTCCTTTGTCAGAGCATCATCTTGACACCAGTTCATCTTCAAAAATACAGCAGAAGGAAACAAACTAATCAGTAACAGAACAACAAAGTCCTACAGCACAAACTAAGTATCATATTTCATGTATCTGTCCAAAGTTAAACATTTAAACTTCTTTATGAAGTGAAAGAGAGTGGTGCACAATTTTAGGTTTTCTGTACATTCGTTCCACAGCTCCACCCCTTTAACAGATATACAAAATTTCATAATGTTTGTTCAGATTTTCTTTTTAATAAACATGGTCGTGCCTCTGAGCTCATATTGGCTCTTTTGGATTTTGAACATGTTCTGTAACGATTTTGACAGGAGATTGTTGTTTACTTTGAACATGATTTTCAGAGTATAAAGGTCGACTAAATCATAAAATTTGAGCATTTGAAGGTTTATAAATAATGCATTGGTTGGTTCGTTATAAGTTTATAATGTGATTGCTCTTATTGCCTTTTTTTGCACTGTAAAGACTGGATTTGTATTAGTCTTATATGTATTGCCCCAAATCTCAATACCGTAGGTTATGTAGGGCATTACCAGTGAGTTATATATAATAAAAAGATTTTTATTAAAGTTTTTATCTAGGGTATATCTATATTTATATATAATTGCGATCACTTTGGATAATTTATTTCTAATTGTATTTATGTGTGATTTCCAGTTTAAATTATGGTCTATAGTTACTCCTAAAAATTTATTTTGAAAGACTCTTTCTAGTGGTGTATTATTGAGCATAATTTGTACATGATTTTGTACTTTTTGCTTTGCAAATATCATAAATTTAGTTTTTTCTATGTTTAGCGATAATTTATTAATATCAAACCAGACTTTTATTTTCTGCAGCTCCCTCTCCACCATTTGAAAAAGCTGCCTTTGGTCTTCACCTGAGCAGTAGAGGGAGATATCATCTGCGAAGAGGACATAATTGAACATTTTTGATGCCGAACATAAATCATTTATATAAATAATAAATAGTTTTGGCCCAAGCATCGAGCCTTGTGGAATTCCACAATTTACTTTCAACAATACAGATTTTTCATTATTTATTTCAACATACTGGTATCGGTTTTGTAGATAGCTTTGTAGCCAGGCATGCACAGGTCCTCGCAGTCCATATCTTTCTAATTTTTGCAATAGTATATTACGATTGAGGGTATCAAAAGCCATCTTAAGGTCAATAAAGATACCCACACTGTATTTCTTTGAGTCAATTGCTGTAGATAAATTTTCTACCAATTCCATAACAGCCATTGAGGTGGAACGATTTTTCCTGAATCCATACTGATGGTCACTTAGGAGCTCATATTTTTCTATGAATTTATCTAATCGTTGAACAAATATTTTTTCTATTATTTTTGAGAATTGAGAGAGTATTGAAATTGGTCTATAGTTTGAAAATACATTTTTCCCCCCATTTTTGTATACTGGAAAGACTCTTGCTATTTTATCTGGAAATTTGCCCGTTTTAATTGACTGGTTACATATATGTGTCAGTGGATCTGCTATGAGCTCTATTTTATTTTTGATTAGGTTCATGTCTAGGCCAGCTGCATCTTTGGATGTTTTTGGTTTGAATTGTTTTCATTTGTAGGATTCATATAGAAGGAGTTTGGGTTTCTACAGACTGCATTACATGGGAGAGAGTTCCTGTGCATTTGTATAGATTTTGCCAAGTTATTACCCACATTAACAAAATAGTGATTGAACCCATCTACAATCTCTTTTATAATATAAATGGGATTGTGCTGTTACATGAGATGGGTAAGTATGTATTGACTGCTCTAGATGTGTTATTGGGATCTTTGAGATCTGAGTCACAACACCTCAATCCTGAGTTTACATACAAAACTCGGTTTAAATTGGACTAGGCCAGTTATTAGGTTTTCATGGTGTGCATGTAAACACAGTGAGTGAGAGTCAATCACAACATATTTATAACTTTCAGAGACCACCAGAACCAGACACTGAACAATCTGAATACTTATTGTGTTATTGAATTATTTCAATGTCTTGAGAAATTAAACTGTAAAGACAGAACAGAAGGCAAGGCATAATATTGCATTGTTAACTTATTGATACAATTTATGATGTGCTTTTTTAACAGTGCCATGATTCACTTTGCTTCATGATGTTCCTCATTTTTTACCTCTTTTCTTAAATGACCCCACTGTCCTTGCCCACTTTTTATAGCCCTGTCATGTGAGTCCCTCCACATTACCTACTAAGTGATATACTTACCTTGGCCTTTATTTCTGCTTTTTGTGCTGGTAATTAGTTATTCACTCTCATCATTTGAGCTGTCCCTGAGCAGCTTTTAGAGCAGATTTATGATTTATTAAACATTTAGCTATAGAACATTTATTAACACCTTATTTTAGAAAGTGCTAATTGTTTAAATGATTAAATAATATATTTTGGTAAGCACAACAAGCAGGAGGAATTGAAATGTTGCACTGCTAATATACTGATCAATTAGCACCATGTCAAGCCATCCACAGTTTTGCACAGTTTGTTATGTTTGCTTCAATCCGAGTGCGTGCTGTTATTGTTTGGGAAAAGTGGGCTAGTCTCGACAGTTAAGTGCCACAACAGTCAACAATTAGAATAAAGAGTTCTTCAAAGCACTACAATCTACTCCACATTATTCATGCCATTTGATTCCTTTTAGAGCAGCAGCATGTGATACTGACTGCAGCTCTTAAAAGGCCTTGAGCATCACCAAGAAAACATTTTCACAGATGATTTGTGTGACTTCTGTATTGGACCTGTCACCTGGCATAGCAGGGTTTTTAAGTGTGGCGCCTACTACATGTGGAGTGTCTTTTGAATCAAATGCAATACAAGAAATGACAAAGCTCAAAACAGGTTTCAGTTTACACAGTGGGATTAACTAATCTGTGAATCATCTGATGGTTGTAGATAAGCAGTCAGGTAAGTCACAAATCAATACTGTTGTTAAATGTGATTAAAATGAGTTCAAAGGGTGTAATGGACAAAACGGTGCAACTTAATACAACATTATGCAGACTTTAAAGGTACTCAACCTAACACTTATGGTAAAAAAAAAAAAAAAATGCCATCGGTTTATCAGGAACATTCCATAATATGCCAGAATTAAGTCCCTATAGGAGTTTTGCTAATAAAAATATTTTGAAAAGTGTGCATTTTTACTGTGAGCAAGGTTGGATCTCTTCAGATCTGACCTACTTGGCCTTACGGCGTCACCTACTTACTTGTCCCCATGGTGATAGATGCTTGATTTGATGCTGTGGAGGTAAAGCCACAGAGACAAGCAGGTGGTTTACCTCTCATGAAATGTTTCATAGTGCACCTTTAACTGTAAAATCTTTGTTTCAGAGATAAATCTTCTTTGCTGGTGTCTATATTATTGAAAATCAGATAAAACTGTTTACCTGAAAGTGTATGTTTGCTCTGGTTTGAGTAAGTCTTTGTCAGCCTCTTTGAAATGAAAACCTCAAGCTAAAAAAAATCTAATCCTGCAGAAGAATTCTATAGGTAATATAATAAGAGTCTATTTCAAGGTTTAGCGTTTTGTGAAGAATGCGTTTTTATTCAAATCAATATTTCACTATAGTTTGGACAACGAGTTACTAAAAAGGCAAAGATTATCTAGGAATATCTTGTTACAGTAAAATATGGTTTAGACTATATTATTTTGCCTGAGAATGCGTACAATGCCCAGTCCATGTTTACAGTATAGCCTTTCAAGTTAGTGTATCTAGGTTTAGCTGAGCTTTCCATTGTGCTACTGATGATGAATGAAGACTGTGAGCCTAGAACTTCCCTGGAGACAGTAGTGAATCCAGTGCCCAGGTCCAGGGGACTGAAAAGGACGCTGTGTATTGCATGTGCCCGCTGTATAAGTACGATCTTGTTTTACACCCCACTGCCTCAGATCCATCCAACCACCTTAGGAGAAGATAATAAAACACAGACTGTATGTAAATGAACCAGAGGTGGGGGATGCAGGAATAAAGCAACAGTTAAACGCTGTACCTTTTTTTTTTCTATTCTTTTTTTTTTCTTGTGTGAAGCGTGCGACTATTCCCAAGTTTAGGGCACTGCAGCACTCGGGCTGTCAGCAGCGACTGTGCCTCCATCCATCCACACTCACCTAGGGATTCAATTACACCCTGATGGGCAGTAGTGGAAAACCAATCCCTGGAATGTGGGGATGATGGGGAGGGCGACGTATGAACAGCAGAAAGCACGCAGACAGGCAATCTGGCATGATGAAGAGGCTTCCCTTTGGCTGCGGCTCTCGGACCCAGCACGCGCTCCTGTTTCCCCTTCAAGCCCCACTGCGCACCGGAGCAGAGCCTGGCTGACCGACCAGACACCTGCCACACTACCACCAACCCTCCACCCTCCATCTGTAGCTTTTATCCACCCAGGCTTCTCTGCTGGGTACCTGGCACTGTCATTTTACTCAGTTCATGATTTGAATGGGGATACAATCAAAAATCAAATGTTTTCACTGCTCCTGCCTGCTGTAGCATTTTTCAGCATTATCGAATTCTTCAGGCTGGCAGCTGTGTACTTAACCTTCTACTCAATAGAAGAGATAAAAATGTCATAACTTTTATTAAAGATATGCCAATGTGATAAATGAGTTTGCCATAGTTGTAAAGCTGTAGGGCTGCTGAAAATGGTCTATGAGAAGCTCGAAAAAACACTATCATGAATCTTTGATTGAAAGAGTTGACAGCTCAAGGATAAATTTTTCTTTTATTTTAGGTGCTATAGTATTTATTTTATCAGAACAGTGATCACCACATTGTTACATCTGTAGTCTTTTTTTTCTGGGTTTGTGATCAATAAAATTATTTATAATAATATGCAAACACCAAGCAGCTGTCTGATTTGATCTCAGAAATATCTGTATGGGAAAAAGAAGAGAGATTTTTCAAGAAGAAAGTCTGGTATCCCCCCTTTAATACTTGTTTTAAAAGAATTTAATTAGTAATTACTGGATCCAGTAAATGTTAAACAGAATTTGATTACTAGCCTCTTAGCCAAGACCAGAAAGGTCAATTTGTTGTCATTATGTTTCATTTAGTTAAAAAAAAATAAATAAATACACTATGGCATTACTTTTGATTTATGGTTAAATATTGGCTTGGAGGAATAGCATCCAAACCTCATTTTCACAATTTCATATCATGTGGAAAGTCTGGGCCTCTAATTAACCAGCTACTTTAATGTGTATACTTCATGCAATTTAACAAAGGGACAGCTGAGGGCGGAAGAAATATATGTGCAATGCTAATTAGTGCATAAAAAGTTAGTTCTGTGTTGGTGGATACTAAATCTAAAAATGTTGTTTCTTAATTTTTCTTGCTGTATTTCTTCAATGTACAGCATAATTCTCTTTTACTCCTTGTTTGTTTATATGCATATATGTCACAGGAACCAACAAGATATTTCTGGCTGTATTTAAATATGATTTTATTTTATAGCTCATTTATATTAACAGCTTATTTAAACAAACATAATGCTAAACAAACAATAAGATTTAATTGAGTTGTGATCAGGCATGAATAAAGGTCATGCCCTATACATGCTCCTTTAAACACTGTGAACACAACTGTTTTAGAACAGTAGGTGCGGAGGTGTCGCACAAAGAGTTCTCTAACGAGGTCTGTCCGTGTGGGTGTAACAAAACTAAGTGTCAGATCCATACTTGTTCTTTACATGAGCTGCAGCACCCTGCTAACAATGAACAATGTGTAGTGCGAGTATGCACATTACCTCAGACCCCAGGGTTATCATTGCTTGCAATTTATCATAACAGAGTAAACCGATTTGCTTCCTCTCGCTGTCTGCTGGCTGTCTGCTATTTTTTAAGCTGCAATTACCTCTAACTGTTTCAGCATTTTATCTGTTTTGGGGTTCTGTGTGTCTGCATATGTGTGATGCATTGTAAACAAAGTTCTGTCAATTCCAGCTTACACTAT